>NW_024395655.1:0-12216 GCF_016617805.1 Bactrocera tryoni | reverse complement strand
ATTTAAGTTAATTAACCTTCTTCGTCTTACTGAAGTTGACATAAAGCCATAACGGCAGTGCATTTGGAAGAATTTGACAACCTTATATTCAGGTATAAAGTCGATTTTCTTGTATATATATATTTAGCAGTCGATATTGAGGTGCTTCAAATCATTAACATCAAATAGTTAAGTTAGTTAACTTTCTCATCTTACCGAAGTTGACATAAAGCCATAACGGCATTGCATTCGGAAGAATTAGACAATCAGGTATAAAGTAGATCTTCTTGTATATACATATATAGCAATAGATATTGAATTTCTTCAAATCATTAACATCAAATATTAAAGTTAATTAGCCTTCTTCATCTCGCTGAAGTTGACATAAAGCCATAACAACAGTGCATTTGGAAGAATTCGACAATCTTATATTTAGGTATAAAGTCGATTTTCTTGTATATACACTTTTAGCAGTCGATATTGAGTTGCTTTAAATAATTAATTTAACATATTTAAGCTAACTAGCCTTCTTCATCTTACTGAAGTTTGCATAAAGACATAACAACAGTGCATTTGGAAGAATTCGACAACCAGTTATAAAGTCGATTTTCTTGTATATACATATTTAGCAATCGATATTGATTTGCGTTAAATCATTAATGTTACTTCTTTATGTTAACTAGCCTCCTTCATCTTACCGAAGTTGACATAAAGCCATAACGGCAGTGCATTCGGAAGAACTGGACAATGAGGTATGAAGTAGATCTTCTTGTATATATATATTTAGCAGTCGATATTGGGTTGCTTTAAATCATTAACATCAAATATTTAAGGTAATTAACCTTCTTCATCTTGCCGAAGTTGACATAAAGCCATAACGGCATTGCATTCGGAAGAACTGGACAATGAGGTATAAAGTAGATCTTCTTGTATATACATATATAGCAATAGATATTGAAATTCTTCAAATCATTAACATCAAATATTAAAGTTAATTAGCCTTCTTCATCTTGCTGAAGTTGACATAAAGCCATAACAACAGTGCATTTGGAAGAATTCGACAATCTTATATTTAGGTATAAAGTCGATTTTCTTGTATATACACTTTTAGCAGTCGATATTGAGTTGCTTTAAATAATTAATTTAACATATTTAAGCTAACTAGCCTTCTTCATCTTACTGAAGTTTGCATAAAGACATAACAACAGTGCATTTGGAAGAATTCGACAACCAGTTATAAAGTCGATTTTCTTGTATATACATATTTAGCAATCGATATTGATTTGCGTTAAATCATTAATGTTACTTCTTTATGTTAACTAGCCTCCTTCATCTTACCGAAGTTGACATATAGCCATAACGGCAGTGCATTCGGAAGAACTGGACAATGAGGTATAAAGTAGATCTTCTTGTATATACATATTTAGCAGTCGATATTGGGTTGCTTTAACTCATTAACATCAAATATTTAAGGTAATTAACCTTCTTCATCTTGCTGAAGTTGACATAAAGCCATAACGGCAGTGCATTCGGAAGAATTAGACAATCAGGTATAAAGTAGATTTTCTAGTATATACATATATAGCAATAGATATTGAATTTCTTCAAATCATTAACATCAAATATTAAAGTTAATTAGCCTTCTTCATCTCGCTGAAGTTGACATAAAGCCATAACAACAGTGCATTTGGAAGAATTCGACAATCTTATATTTAGGTATAAAGTCGATTTTCTTGTATATACACTTTTAGCAGTCGATATTGAGTTGCTTTAAATAATTAATTTAACATATTTAAGCTAACTAGCCTTCTTCATCTTACTGAAGTTTGCATAAAGACATAAAACAGTGCATTTGGAAGAATTCGACAACCAGTTATAAAGTCGATTTTCTTGTATATACATATTTAGCAATCGATATTGATTTGCGTTAAATCATTAATGTTACTTCTTTATGTTAACTAGCCTCCTTCATCTTACCGAAGTTGACATAAAGCCATAACGGCAGTGCATTCGGAAGAACTGAACAATGAGGTATAAAGTGAATCTTCTTGTATATACATATTTAGCAATAGATATTGAATTTCTTCAAGTCATCAACACCAAATATTTAAGGTAATTAACCTTCTTCATCTTGCTGAAGTTGACATAAAGCCATAACGGCAGTGCATTCGGAAGAATTAGACAATCAGGTATAAAATAGATTTTCTAGTATATACATATATAGCAATAGATATTGAATTTCTTCAAATCATTAACATCAAATATTAAAGTTAATTAGCCTTCTTCATCTTGCTGAAGTTGACATAAAGCCATAACAACAGTGCATTTGGAAGAATTCGACAATCTTATATTTAGGTATAAAGTCGATTTTCTTTTAGCAGTCGATATTGAGTTGCTTTAAATAATTAATTTAACATATTTAAGCTAACTAGCCTTCTTCATCTTACTGAAGTTTGCATAAAGACATAACAACAGTGGATTTGGAAGAATTCGACAACCAGTTATAAAGTCGATTTTCTTGTATATACATATTTAGCAATCGATATTGATTTGCGTTAAATCATTAATGTTACTTCTTTATGTTAACTAGCCTCCTTCATCTTACCGAAGTTGACATATAGCCATAACGGCAGTGCATTCGGAAGAACTGGACAATGAGGTATAAAGTAGATCTTCTTGTATATACATATTTAGCAGTCGATATTGGGTTGCTTTAACTCAGTAACATCAAATATTTAAGGTAATTAACCTTCTTCATCTTGCTGAAGTTGACATAAAGCCATAACGGCAGTGCATTCGGAAGAATTAGACAATCAGGTATAAAGTAGATTTTCTAGTATATACATATATAGCAATAGATATTGAATTTCTTCAAATCATTAACATCAAATATTAAAGTTAATTAGCCTTCTTCATCTCGCTGAAGTTGACATAAAGCCATAACAACAGTGCATTTGGAAGAATTCGACAATCTTATATTTAGGTATAAAGTCGATTTTCTTGTATATACACTTTTAGCAGTCGATATTGAGTTGCTTTAAATAATTAATTTAACATATTTGAGCTAACTAGCCTTCTTCATCTTACTGAAGTTTGCATAAAGACATAAAACAGTGCATTTGGAAGAATTCGACAACCAGTTATAAAGTCGATTTTCTTGTATATACATATTTAGCAATCGATATTGATTTGCGTTAAATCATTAATGTTACTTCTTTATGTTAACTAGCCTCCTTCATCTTACCGAAGTTGACATAAAGCCATAACGGCAGTGCATTCGGAAGAACTGAACAATGAGGTATAAAGTGAATCTTCTTGTATATACATATTTAGCAGTCGATATTGGGTTGCTTTAAATCATTAATATCAAATATTTAAGATAATTAACCTTCTTCATCTTGCTGAAGTTGACATAAAGCCATAACGGCAGTGCATTTGGAAGAATTAGACAATCAGGTATAAAGTAGATCTGCTTGTATATATATATTTAGCAATAGATATTGAATTTCTTCAAATCATTAACATCAAATATTTAAGGTAATTAGCCTTCTTCATCTTGATGAAGTTGACATAAACCCATAACGGCAGTGCATTCGGAAGAATTAGACAATCAGGTATAAAGCAGATTTTCTTGTATATACATATTTAGCAATAGATATTGAATTTCTTCGAATCATTAACATCAAATATTTAAGTTAATCAGCCTTCTTCATCTTGCTGAAGCTGACATAAAGCCATAACGGCAGTGCATTTGGAAGAATTCAAAAATCTTATATTCAGGTATAAAGTCGATTTTTTTGTATATACACATTTAGCAGTCGATATTGAGTTGCTTCAAATATCTAACATCAAATATTTAGGTAAATTAGCCTTCTTCTTCTTGCTGAAGTTGACATAAAGCCATAACGGCAGTGCATTTGGAAGAGCTCGACAATCAGGTATAAAGTCGATTTTCTTGTATATACATATTTAGCAATAGATATTGAATTTCTTCAAATCATTAACATCAAATATTTAAGATAATTAACCTTCTTCATCTTGCTGAAGTTGACATAAAGCCATAACGGCAGTGCATTTGGAAGAATTCGACAATCTTATATTCAGGTATAAAGTCGATTTTCTTGTATATACACATTTAGCAGTCGATATTGAGTTGCTTCAAATATTTAACATCAAATATTTAGGTTAATTAGCCTTCTTCTTCTTGCTGAAGTTGACATAAAGCCATAGCGGCAGTGCATTCGGAAGAATTAGACAATCAGGTATAAAGTAGATCTTCTTGTATATACATATTTAGCAATAGATATTGAATTTCTTCGAATCATTAACATCAAATATTTAAGTTAATCAGCCTTCTTCATCTTGCTGAAGCTGACATAAAGCCATAACGGCAGTGCGTATGGAAGAGTTTGACAATCAGGTATAAAGTAGATATTCTTGTATATACATATTTAGCAATAGATATTGAATTTCTTCAAATCATTAACATCAAATATTTAAGGTAATTAACCTTCTTCATCTTGCTGAAGTTGACATAAAGCCATAACGGCAGTGCATTCGGAAGAATTAGACAATCAGGTATAAAGCAGATTTTCTTGTATATACATATTTAGCAATAGATATTGAATTTCTTCAAATCATTAACATCAAATATTTAAGGTAATTAGCCTTCTTCATCTTAATGAAGTTGACATAAACCCATAACGGCAGTGCATTCGGAAGAATTAGACAATCAGGTATAAAACAGATTTTCTTGTATATACATATTTAGCAATAGATATTGAATTTCTTCGAATCATTAACATCAAATATTTAAGTTAATCAGCCTTCTTCATCTTGCTGAAGCTGACATAAAGCCATAACGGCAGTGCATTTGGAAGAATTCAAAAATCTTATATTCAGGTATAAAGTCGATTTTTTTGTATATACACATTTAGCAGTCGATATTGAGTTGCTTCAAATATTTAACATCAAATATTTAGGTTAATTAGCCTTCTTCTTCCTGCTGAAGTTGACATAAAGCCATAACGGCAGTGCATTTGGAAGAGCTCGACAATCAGGTATAAAGTCGATTTTCTTGTATATACATATTTAGCAGTCAATACTGAGTTGCTTGAAATCCTTAATGTCAAATATTTAAGTTAATTAACCTTCTTCATCTTGCTGAAGTTGACATAAAGCCATAACGGCAGTGCATTTGGAAGAATTCGACAATTTTATATTCAGGTATTAAGTCGATTTTCTTGTATATACACATTTAGCAGTCAATATTGAGTTGCCTTAAATCATTAACATCAAATATTTAAGTTAATTAACCTTCTTCATTTTACTGAAGTCAACAAAAAGCCATGACAGCAGTGCATTTGGAAAAATTCGACAATCTTATATTCAGGTATAAAGTCGGTTTTCTTGTATATACACATTTAGCAGTCAATACAGAGTTGCTTGAAATCATTAATGTAAATATTTAAGATAATTAGCCTTCTTCATCTTGCTGAAGTTGACATAAAGCCATAACGGCAGTGCATTTGGAAGAATTAGACAATCAGGTATAAAGTAGATCTTCTTGTATATACATATTTAGCAATAGATATTGAATTTCTTCGAATCATTAACATCAAATATTTAAGTTAATCAGCCTTCTTCATCTTGCTGAAGCTGACATAAAGCCATAACGGCAGTGCGTATGGAAGAGTTTGACAATCAGGTATAAAGTAGATCTTCTTGTATATACATATTTAGCAATAGATATTGAATTTCTTCAAATCATTAACATCAAATATTTAAGGTAACTAACCTTCTTCATCTTACTAAAGTTGACATAAAGCCATAACGGCAGTGCATTCGGAAAAGAAATTAGACAATCAGGTACCGGCAAGATTTTCTTGTATATACATATTTAGCAATAGATATTGAATTTCTTCAAATCATTAACCTCAAATATTTAAGGTAATTAGCCTTCTTCATCTTAATGAAGTTGACATAAACCCATAACGGCAGTGCATTCGGAAGAATTAGACAATCAGGTATAAAACAGATTTTCTTGTATATACATATTTAGCAATAGATATTGAATTTCTTCGAATCATTAACATCAAATATTTAAGTTAATCAGCCTTCTTTATCTTGCTGAAGTTGACATAAAGCCATAACGGCAGTGCATTTGGAAGAATTCAACAATCTTATATTCAGGTATAAAGTCGATTTTTTTGTATATACACATTTAGCAGTCGATATTGAGTTGCTTCAAATATTTAGGTTAAATAGCCTTCTTCTTCTTGCTGAAGTTGACATAAAGCCATAACGGCAGTGCATTCGGAAGAATTAGACAATCTTGTATTCAGGTATAAAGTAGATTTTCTTGTATATACACATTTAGCAGTCGATACTGACTTGCTTTAAATCATTAATATCAAATATTTAAGATAATTAACCTTCTTCATCTTGCTGAAGTTGACATAAAGCCATAACGGCAGTGCTTTCAGGAGAATTAGATAATCAGGTATAAAGTAGATTTTCTTGTATATACATATATAGCAATAGATATTGAATTTCTTCAAATCATTAACATCAAATATTTAAGGTAATTAGCCTTCTTCATCTGGCTGAAGTTGACATAAAGCCGTAACAACAGTGCATTTGGAAGAATTCGACAATCAGGTATAAAGTCGATTTTCTTGTATATACATATTTAGCAATCGATATTGATTTGCTTTAAATCATTAATGTAACTTATTTAAGTTAACTAGCCTCCTTCATCTTACCGAAGTTGACATAAAGCCATATCGGCAGTGCATTTGGAAGAATTAGAGAATCTTACATTCAGGTGTAAAGTAGATTTTCTTTTATATACATATTTATCAATCGACATTGATTTGCTTTATATCAATAATGTAACTTTTTTAAGTTAACTAGCCTCCTTCATCTTACCGAAGTTGACATAAAGCCATAACGGCAGTGCATTTGGAAGAATTCGACAATCTTATATTCAGGTATAAAGTCGATTTTCTTGTATGTACACATTTAGCAGTCGATATTGAGTTGCTTCAAATCATTAACATCAAATATTAAAGTTAATTAGCCTTCTTTGTTTTAATGAAGTTGACATAAAGCCATGACGGTAGTGCATTTGGAAGAATTCGGCAATCGTATAATCAGGTATAAAGTCGGTTTTCTTGTATATACACATTTAGCAGTCAATATTGAGTTGCTTTAAATCATTAATATCAAATATTTAAGATAATTAAACTTCTTCATCTTGCTGAAGTTGACATAAAGCCATAACGGCAGTGCATTTGGAAGAATTCGCCCTCCTTATATTCAGGTATAAAGTCGATTTTCTTGTATATACACATTTAGCAGACGATATTGAGTTGCTTCAAATCATTAACATCAAATATTAAAGTTAATTAGCCTTCTTTGTTTCACTGAAGTTGACATAAAGCCATGACGGTAGTGCATTTGGAAGAATTCGGCAATCTTATATTCAGGTATAAAGTCGGTTTTCTTGTATATACACATTTAGCAGTCAATATTGAGTTACTTTAAATCATTAATATCAAATATGTAAGATAGTTAACCTTCTTTATCTTGCTGAAGTTGACATAAAGCCATAACGGCAGTGCATTCGGAAGAATTGGACAATCAGGTATAAAGTAGATCTTCTTGCATGTACATATTTAGCAATAGATATTGAATTTCTTCAAATTATTAACATCAAATATTTAAGGTAATTAACCTTCTACATCTTGCTGAAGTTGACATAAAGCCATAACGGCAGTGCGTTCTTAAGAATTGGACAATCAGGTATAAAGTAGATCTTCTTGTATATACATATTTAGCAATAGATATTGAATTTCTTCAAATAATTAACATCAAATATTTAAGATAATTAACCTTCTTCATCTTGCTGAAGTTGACATAAAGCCATAACGGCAGTGCATTCGGAAGAATTAGACAATCAGGTATAAAATAGATTTTCTAGTATATACATATATAGCACTAGATATTGAATTTCTTCAAATCATTAACATCAAATATCTAAGTTAATTAGCCTTCTTCATCTTGCTGAAGTTGGCATAAAGCCATAACAACAGTGCATTTGGAAGAATTCGACAATCAGGTATAAAGTCGATTTTCTTGTATATACATATTTAGCAATCGATATTGATTTGCGTTAAATCATTAATGTTACTTCTTTAAGTTAACTAGCCTCCTTCATCTTACCGAAGTTGACATAAAGCCATATCGGCAGTGCATTTGGAAGAATTAGAGAATCTTACATTCAGGTGTAAAGTAGATTTTCTTTTATATACATATTTATCAATCGACATTGATTTGCTTTATATCATTAATGTAACTTTTTTAAGTTAACTAGCCTCCTTCATCTTACCGAAGTTGACATAAAGCCATAACGGCAGTGCATTTGGAAGAATTCGACAATCTTATATTTAGGTATAAAGTCGATTTTCTTGTATGTACACATTTAGCAGTCGATATTGAGTTGCTTCAAATCATTAGCATCAAATATTTGAGTTAGTTAGCTTTCTTCATCTTGCTGAAGTTGACACAAAGCCATAACGGCAGTGCATTATGAAGAATTCGACAATCTAATATTTAGGTAGAAAGTCGATTTTCTTGTAAATACACATTTAGTTGTCGATATTGAGTTGCTTAAAATCATTAACATCAAACATTTAAGTTAATTAACCTTCTTCATTTTACTGAAGTTGACATAAAGCCATAACGGCAGTGCATTCGGAAGAATTCGACAATCTTATATTCAGGTATAAAGTCGATTTTCTTGTATACACACATTTAGTAGTCGATATTAAGTTGCCCTTAATCACTAATTTAACATATTTAAGTTAGTTAACCGTCTTCATCTTACTAAAGTTGACATAAGGCCATAACGGCAGTGCATTTGGAAGAATTCGACAATCTTATATTCAGGTATAAAGTCCATTTTCTTGTATATACACATTAAGCAGTCGATATTGCGTTGCTTTAAATCATTAATTTAACATCTTTAAGTTAATTAAGCTTCTTCATCTTACTGAAGTTGACATAAAGCCATAACGGCAGTGCAGTTGGAAGAATTCGACAATCTTATATTCAGGTAAAAAGTCGGTTTGCTTGTATATACACATTTAGCAGTCGATTTTGAGTTGATTCAAATCATAAACATCAAATATTTAAGATAATTAACCTTCTTCGTCTTGCTGAAGTTGGCATAAAGCCATAACTGCAGTGCATTTGGAAGAATTCGACAATCTTATATTCAGGTATAAAGTCGATTTTCTTGTATATACACATCTAGTAGTCGATATTGAGTAGCTTTAAATCATTAAGATCATATATTTAAGATAATTAACCTTCTTCATCTTACTGAAGTTGACATAAAGCCATAACGGCAGTGCATTTGGAAGAATTCGACAATCTTATATTCAGGTATAAAGTCGATTTTCTTGCATATACACATTAAGCAGTCGATATTGAGTTGCTTTAAATCATTAACATCAAATATTTAAGATAACTAACTTTCTTTATCTTGCTGAAGTTGACATAAGGCCATAACGGCAGTGCATTTGGAAGAATTTGACCACCTCATATTCAGGTATAAAGTCGATTTTCTTGCATATACACACTTAGCAGTCGATATTGAGTTACTTCAAATCATTAACATCAAATATTAAAGATAATTAGCCTCCTTCATTTTACTGAAGTTGACATAAAGCCATGACGGCTGTGCATTTGGAAGAAATCGACAATCTTATATTCAGGTATAAAGTCGGTTTTCTTGCATATACACACTTAGCAGTCGATATTGAGTTACTTCAAATCATTAACATCAAATATTTAAGTACCTTCTTCATCTTGCTGAAGTTGACATAAAGCCATAACGGCAGTGCATTCGGAAGAATTAGACAATCAGGTATAAAGTAGATTTTCTTGTACATACACATTTAGCAATGGATATTGAATTTCTTCAAATCATTAACATCAAATATTTAAGGTAACTAACCTTCTTCATTTTGCTGAAGTTGACATAAAGCCATAACGGCAGTGCATTTGGAAGAATTCGATAAATTTTTGTACAGGTATAAAGTAGATTTTCTTGTATATACACATTTAGCAGTCGATATTGAGTTGCTTTAAATCATTAACATCAAATATTTAAGATAACTAACTTTCTTCATCTTGCTGAAGTTGACATAAAGCCATAACGGCAGTGCATTTGGAAGAATTCGACCACTTTATATTCAGGTATAAAGTCGATTTTCTTGTATATACACACTTAGCAGTCGATATTGAGTTGCTTCAAGTCATTAACATCAAATATTTAAGTTAATTAACCTTCTCCATCTTGCTGAAGTTGGCATAAAGCCATAACGGCAGAGCATTTGGAAGAATTCGACAATCTTATATTCAGGTATAAAGTCGATTTTCTTGTATAAATATACACATTTAGCAGTCGATATTGAGGTGCTTCAAATCAATAATATCAAATATTTAAGACAACATTTAATGTCTTCATCTTGCTGAAGTTGACATAAAGCCATAAGGGCAGTGCATTTGGAAGAATTCGACAATCTTATATTCAGGTATAAAGTAGATTTTCTTGTATAAATATACACATTTAGCAGTCGATGTTGAAGTGCTTCAAATCAATAATATCAAATATTTAAGATAACTAACCTTCTTCATCTTGCTGAAGTTGACATAAAGCCATAACGGCAGTGTATTTGGAAGAATTAGACAATCAGGTATAAAGTAGATTTTCTTGTACATATATACACATTTAACAGTCAATATTGAGTTGCTTTAAATCATTAACATCAAATATTTAAGTTAATTAACCTTCTTCATTTTACTGAAGTCAACAAAAAGCCGTGACAGCAGTGCATTTGGAAAAATTCGACAATCTTATATTCAGGTATAAAGTCGATTTTCTTGTATATACACATTTAGCAGTCAATACTGAGTTGCTTGAAATCATTAATGTCAAATATTTAAGATAATTAACCTTCTTCATCTTGCTGAAGTTGACATAAAGCCATAACGGCAGTGCATTCGGAAGAATTAGACAATCAGGTATAAAGTAGATTTTCTTGTACATATATACACATTTAGCAGTCAATATTGAGTTGCGTTAAATCATTAATGTTACTTCTTTAAGTTAACTAGCCTCCTTCATCTTACCGAAGTTGACATAAAGCCATAACGGCAGTGCATTCGGAAGAACTGCACAATGAGGTATAAAGTAGATCTTCTTGTATATACATATTTAGCAATAGATATTGAATTTCTTCAAGTCATCAACATCAAATATTTAAGGTAATTAACCTTCTTCATCTTGCTGAAGTTGATATAAAGCCATAACGGCAGTGCATTCGGAAGAATTAGACAATCAGGTATAAAATAGATTTTCGAGTATATATATATATAGCGATAGATATTGAATTTCTTCAAATCATTAACATCAAATATTTAAGATAATTGACCTTCTTCATCTTGCTGAAGTTGACATAAAGCCATAACGGCAGTGCATTCGGAAGAATTAGACAATCAGGTATAAAGTAGATTTTCTTGTACATACATATTTAGCAATCGATATTGATTTGCGGTAAATCATTAATGTTACTTCTTTAAGTTAACTAGCCTCCTTCATCTTACCGAAGTTGACATAAAGCCATAACGGCAGTGCATTTGGAAGAAATAGACAATCTTTTATTCAGGTATAAAGTCGATTTTTTTGTATATACACTTTTAGCAGTCGATATTGAGTTGCTTCAAATCATTCACATCAAATATCTAAGTTAATTAGCCTTTTTCTTCTTGCTGAAGTTGACATAAAGCCATAACGGCAGTGCATTCGGAAGAATTAGACAATCAGGTATAAAATAGATTTTCTTGTACATACACATTTAGCAATAGATATTGAATTTCTTCAAGTCATCAACATCAAATATTTAAGGTAATTAACCTTCTTCATCTTGCTGAAGTTGACATAAAGCCATAACGGCAGTGCATTCGGAAGAATTAGACAATCAGGTATAAAATAGATTTTCTAGTGTATACATATATAGCGATAGATATTTAATTTCTTCAAATCATTAACATCAAATATTTAAGATAATTAACCTTCTTCATCTTGCTGAAGTTGACATAAAGCCATAACGGCAGTGCATTCGGAAGAATTAGACAATCAGGTATAAAGTAGATTTTCTTGTACAT
>NW_024395654.1:0-20858 GCF_016617805.1 Bactrocera tryoni | reverse complement strand
CACCCGAAGTCGGCCGGGCACAAAACCAGCCGAAATAGAAGTATTGCCGCGACAGACGCCGCTCAGCACGAACGCTCGGAAGCTCCCGACCACCAGGCGAGCCCCAACGCCACGGGAAGCAGACCGCGAAGCCTGTGCTACGACAGAACCGCGCGCCGCCCTAGCCTCGACGCCCCCAGTAGTCCAAGCAAAGGCCCAGGTAACGCTCTCCGCCAATCGAAGCGACCTGACGGCTGCAGCTTCGATCCGACTCGTCCAGCGAGGCACTGCAACGAGTACCGTCACGGCGGAAGCCAGCACCGAGAAGCAACTCGTAGAGAATGCGCAAGAGACACCAGCGACAACAGCGACTGCATGCTCGAATGACGATGGGGCGCCTGCCCAAGCAACTGCCAGGAGCCACGTCGAGACGACGCCGCCTCACTCAAAGGCGCCAACAACCCCGACGACGACCCAACCTCGCGTTGCCGACACCAGCGCACGACCAGTCCCGCCTAACACATCGCACCAAGTAGTGACACCAGCGAGCGAAATCCCAGAGTTCCTGGAAGGGCTGACGATGACGCGGCAGCACTTCATCCAGCGCTCCAAGCGAACGCTTTTCTTTCGAGGCCGACGTCTAGCCCTGCAGAAGGTAGAAGGCGACCGGGTCTTGGTGCGATACGGCAGGGAAGAATGCGTTCTACATCTATACGATTAAACACCTAAAGCCAGCAATTGCAACTAAGTTTACTAGTTTTAAGTATTTACTTGCACTACACCTGTACAACTCAACCCATAAGGCCAGAGTTTAAAATTAATTTTTTGTTACTAGTTACAAGTATTTATTTATGCATGTGTACAATTAAATTAAAATTGGTGTCACTAGTTGCAAGTACGCATAATCGTAGGATAAGACACCTTGAACCATAAGTTAAGAATTTGTTACTAAATAAAGATTTCACACCCGCTCCCCGTTCATGGCACACGCCAACTAGGCCAGCCAGCCAGCCTCCAGCCGAACCATCGTGGGAGATCTCCTTCCACCTGCCGCAAGCGAAGTATCATTGTCCGAAGTGAGGGGGGGACTGTAACGTGGCTTTCACCACCTTACAATGATTTACTTCAACACTGTACATCATTTACCCCCACCAGACCTCAACGCAGAGCTTTCCACCATGCCAGAATTATCCTGCACGTATTAAACTTCACCTCACCGCACTGACCAAAGCTACGCACACAACTCACCCCACTACACTGACGAAAGCTGCGCTATCCTGCTATATAAGCAAGCACTTCACGCCGAATGCTATCATTTCTTCCAACATTCCAGCGAGGACGGTCGCAACCAGCAGCAATAGGCAAGGGTAAGTGGAGTAGTAGTAGTAGCAGTAGGTAGTTTTGGGTAGACATTGCGTTGAAAAGGCATCACGCCTCGGTGTGATGTCAGTGCTCGCAATGGCTCTGCCCTATACAGTAGGAGTTGATAGTTAGCAGGCATTGCGTAGAAAAGGCATCACCGCGGGGTGATGCCAGTGCTCGCAATGGCGCTGCCGTAGTCGTGCTATGATGCAGCGACAGCACAGCAATGAATAATGCGGAGTTAGTTGCCAACCGGAGGTCAGCGCGTCCAGTCAGCTTTTCCTTTTGTGTTTCAAAATTAATAACTTCTCCTTCGCAGGAGGAGCTACCGTACAAATCGCCGTCGTACAAATCGCCGTCGTACAAATCGCCGTCGTACAAATCGCCGTCGTACAAATCGCCGTTGTGCAAGTCACCGTTGTACAGATCACCGTCGTACAAATCACTACTATACAAATCACCGTTGTACAACACACCGTTGTACAGATCACCGCCGTACAAATCACTACTGTACAAATCACCGTTGTACAACTCACCGTCGCACAAATCGCCGTTGTGCAATTCACCGTTGTACAGATCACCGTCGTACAAATCACTACTGTACAAATCACCGTTGTACAACTCACCGTCGTACAAATCGCCGTTGTGCAAGTCACCGTTGTACAGATCACCGTCGTACAAATCACTACTGTACAAATCACCGTTGTACAACTCACCGTCGTACAAATCGCCGTTGTGCAAGTCACCGTTGTACAGATCACCGTCGTACAAATCAGTACTGTGCAAATCACCGTTGTACAACTCACCGTCGTACAAATCGCCGTTGTGCAATTCACCGTTGTACAGATCACCGTCGTTCAAATCACTTATGAACAAATCACCGTTGTGCAACTCACCGTCGTACAAATCGCCGTTGTGCAAGTCACCGTTGTACAGATCACCGTCGTACAAATCACCGTTGTACAACTCACCGTCGTACAAATCGCCGTTGTGAAAGTCACCGTTGTACAGATCACCGTCGTACAAATCACTACTGAACAAATCACCGTTGTACAACTCACCGTTGTACAGATCACCGTCGTACAAATCATTACTGTACAAATCACCGTTGTACAACTCACCGTCGTACAAATCGCCGTTGTGCAAGTCACCGTTGTACAGATCAACGTCATACAAATCACTACTGTACAAATCACAGTTGTACAACTCACCGTCGTACAAATCGCCGTTGTGCAAGTCACCGTTGTACAGATCACCGTCGTACAAATCAGTACTGTGCAAATCACCGTTGTACAACTCACCGTCGTACAAATCGCCGTTGTGCAATTCACCGTTGTACAGATCACCGTCGTTCAAATCACTTATGAACAAATCACCGTTGTGCAACTCACCGTCGTACAAATCGCCGTTGTGCAAGTCACCGTTGTACAGATCACCGTCGTACAAATCACCGTTGTACAACTCACCGTCGTACAAATCGCCGTTGTGAAAGTCACCGTTGTACAGATCACCGTCGTACAAATCACTACTGTGCAAATCACCGTTGTACAAATCACCGTCGTACAAATCGCCGTTGTACAGATTACCGTCCTACAAATCACTACCGTACAAATCACCGCCGTACAGAGCGTCAACGCCTGGCTCGCCAACCTCGTTCGTTTTCATCACCACTGTATACATCACGCTGGTCTGGCTGTCCGCATAAGGGGTGGGGGTGTGCATACAACTTTACGAGGATAAAACTCGTCTCTTTTTTGCTAAGGGTTCCTTGGGTCCCAAGGCTGACCCTGGACCGGCTGAACATACCTCAGCTATGGCCGAAACCCCATTACAAGCAAAAATATGTAAAGTTCATATTTTTACGCATCTTGATATCGATTGCATATGGTGTATGTACCAAAAAATCAATTTTACACCTTAATCTAAGATTGCAAATATGTTCCAAATACATTGTCGCTATTGCTACAGGACAACCTGTGACAACTTCAGTAACAGCAAAACAGCTAATTAACAAAAATATGTAAAGTTCATATTTTTACGCAACTTGATATCGATTGCTTAATGCGTATGTACTAAAAAATAGATTCAACACCTTAATTTAGGATTGCTAAATTGTTCCAAATACACTGTCGCTATTGCTATAGGACAACTCTATGACAACTCCAATAACATCAAAACGGTTAGTTAGCATAAATATGTAAAGTTCATATTTTTACGCGACTTGATATCGATTGCTTAATGCGTATGTTTTAAAAAATCGATTCAACACCTTAATATAAGATTGTAAGTTGCTCCAAATACATTGCCGATATGGCTATACGACAACTCTATGACAACTTCAATAAAATAAAAATCGATTCTACACCGTAACTTAAGATTGTGAAATTGCTCCAAATGCACTGTCGTTATGGCTATACGACAACTCTATGACAACTCCAATAACATAAAAAAGCCTAATTAGCATAAATATGTAAAGTTCATATTTTTACGCATCTTAATATCCATTGCTGAATGTGTATGTACTAAAAAATCGATTACACACGTTAATATAAGATTGTGAAATTGATCCAAATACAATGTCGTTAAGGCTATACGACAACTCTATGACAACTCCAATAACATCAAAACGGGTAATTAGCAAAAATATGTAAAGTTCATATTTTTACGCATCTTAATATCGATTGCTGAATGTGTATGTACTAAAAAATTGATTATACACGTTAATATAAAATTGTGAAATTGATCCAAATACAAGGTTGTTATTACGACAACTCTGTGACAACTCCAATAACATCAAAACGGGTAATTAGCATAAATATGTAAAGTTCATATTTTTACGCAACTTGATATCGATTGCTTAATGTATATGTACTAAAAAATCGATTCAACACCTTAATATAAGATTGTAAGTTGCTCCAAATACATTGCCGATATGGCTATACGACAACTCTATGACAACTCCAATAACAGCAAAACGGCTAATTACAAAAATATTTATAATAATTAATACACATTTCTGTTAGTAATTATAATAATATTTAATATGTTCAAAATACATTGTCGCTATTGCTACAGGACAACTCTATGACAACTCCAATAACACCAACACAGCTAATTAACAAAAATATGTAAAGTTCATATTTTTGCGCAACTTGATATCGATTCCTTAATGTGTATGTATCAAAAACTCGATTCTACACTTTAACTTAAGGTTGTGAAATTGCTCCAAATACACTGTCGCTATGGCTACACGACAACTCTATGACAACTCCAATAACATCAAAACGGGTAGTTAGCAAAAATATGTAAAGTTCATATTTTAACGCAACTTGATATCGATTGCTTAATGTGTATGTACTAAAAAATCGATTAAACACCTTAATATAAGATTGTAAGTTGCTCCAAATACATTGCCGATATGGCTATACGACAACTCTATGACAACTCCAATAACAGCAAAACGGCTAATTACAAAAATATTTAAAGTTCATATTTTTAAGCACCTTGGTAACGATTGCTTAATGTGTATGTACTAAAAAATCGATTCAACACCTTAATTTAGGATTCTTAAATTGTTCCAAATACACTGTCGCTATTGCTATAGGACAACTCTATGACAACTCCAATAACATCAGAACGGCTAATTAACAAAAATATGTTAAGCTCATATTTTTTCGCATCTTGATATCGATTGCTTAATGTGTATGCACTAAAAAATCGATTCTACACCTCAACTTAAGATTGTGAAATTGCTCCAAAGACACTGTCGTTATGGCTATACGACAACTCTATGACAACGCCAATAACATCAAAACGGCTAATTACAAAAATATTTAAAGTTCATATTTTTGCGCATTTTGATATCGATTCCTTAATGTGTATGTATCAAAAACTCGATTCTACATTTTAACTTAAGATTGTGAAATTGCTCCAAATACACTGTCGCTATGGCTACACGACAACTCTATGACAACTCCAATAACATCAAAACGGGTAGTTAGCAAAAATATGTAAAGTTCATATTTTAACGCAACTTGATATCGATTGCTTAATGCGTATGTACTAAAAAATCGATTCAACACCTTAATATAAGATTGTGAAATTGCTCCAAATACACTGTCGCTATGGCTACAAGACAACTTTATGACAACTCCAATAACATCAAAACGGGTAGTTAGCAAAAATATGTAAAGTTCATATTTTAACGCAACTTGATATCGATTGCTTAATGTGTATGTACTAAAAAATCGATTCTACACCTCAACTTAAGATTGTGAAATTGCTCCAAAGACACTGTCGCTATGGCTACACGACAACTCTATGACAACTCCAATAACATCAAAACGGGTAGTTAGCAAAAATATGTAAAGTTCATATTTTAACGCAACTTGATATCGATTGCTTAATGCGTATGTACTAAAAAATCGATTCAAAACCTTAATATAAGATTGTAAGTTGCTCCAAAAACATTGCCGATATGGCTATACGACAACTCTATGACAACTCCAATAACATCAAAACGGCTAATTAACAGAAATATGTAAAGTTCATATCTTTACGCATCTTGATATCGATTGCTTAATGTGTATGTATCAAAAAATCGATTCAACACCTTAATTTAGGATTGCTATATTGTTCCAAATACACTGTCGCTATTGCTATAGGACAACTCTATGACAACTCCAATAACATCAAAACGGGTAATTAGCAAAAATATGTAAAGTTCATATTTTTATGCAACCTGATATCGATTGCATATTGTGTATGTACCTAAAAATTAATTTTACACCTTAATTTAAGATTGCAAATATGTTCCAAATACATTGTCGCTATTGCTATAGGACAACCTGTGACAACTTCAGTAACAGCAAAACAGCTAATTAACAAAAATATGTAAAGTTCATATTTTTACGCAACTTGATATCGATTGCTTAATGCGTATGTTTTAAAAAATAGATTCAACACCTTATTTCAGGATTGCTAAATTGTTCCAAATACACTGTCTCTATTGCTACAGGACAACTCTATGACAACTCCAATAACTTCAAAACGGTTAGTTAGTAGTTCATATTTTTACGCAACTTGATATCGATTGCTTAGTGTATATGTACCAAAAAATCAATTCTACACCTTAATTTAAAATTGCAAAGTTGTTCCAAATACACTGTC
This sequence comes from Bactrocera tryoni, assembly GCF_016617805.1. Lineage (NCBI taxonomy): Eukaryota > Metazoa > Arthropoda > Insecta > Diptera > Tephritidae > Bactrocera > Bactrocera tryoni. The sequence goes on along the minus strand of NW_024395654.1, from coordinate 14,348 downwards.
GCTATTGCCATAGAACAACTCTGTGGCAACTCTAATAACATCAAAACGGGTAATTAGCTAAAATATGTAAAGTTCATATTTTTACGCAACTTGATATCGATTGCTTAATGTGTATGTTTCAAAAAATCGATTCTACACCTTAATATAAGATTGTGAAATTGCTCCAAATGCACTGTCGCGATGGCTATACGACAACTCTATGACAACGCCAATAACATCAAAACGGCGAGTTAGCATAAATATGTAAAGTTCATATTTTTGCGCATTTTGATATCGATTCCTTAATGTGTATGTATCAAAAACTCGATTCTACACTTTAACTTAAGATTGTGAAATTGCTCCAAAGACACTGTCGTTATGGCTATACGACAACTCTATGACCACTCCAATAACAGAAAACGGCTAATTAACAGAAATATGTAAAGCTCATATTTTTACGCATCTTGATATCGATTGCTTAATGTGTATGTTCTAAAAAATCGATTCTACACCTCAACTTAAGATTGTTAAATTGCTCCAAAGACACTGTCGTTATGGCTATACGACAACTCTATGACAACGCCAATAACATCAAAACAGCGAGTTAGCATAAATATGTAAAGTTCATATTTTTGCGCAACTTGATAGCGATTGCTTAATGTTCATGTATCAAAAACTCGATTCTACACTTTAACTTAAGATTGTGAAATTGCTCCAAAGACACAGTCGCTACTGCTATAGGACAACTCTATGACAACTCCAATAACATCAAAACGGGTAATTAGCAAAAATATGTAAAGTTCATATTTTTAAGCACCTTGGTAACGATTGCTGACTGTGTATGTACTAAAAATTCGATTATATACGTTAGTATAAGATTGTGAAATTGATCCAAATACGAGGTCGTTATTACGACAACTCTATGACAACTCCAAGAAAATCATAATAGCTAGTTAGCATAAATATGTAAAGTTCATATTTTTACGCAACTTGATATCGATTGCTTAATGTATATGTACTAAAAAATCGATTCCACACCTTAACTTAAGATTGCAAAATTGCTCAAAATATATTGTCGTTATGGCATTAAAACAACTCTATGAAAGCTCCAATAACATTAAAACGGCTAATTAACAAAAATATGTAAAGTTCATATTTTTACGCTACCTGATATCGATAGCATAAAGTGTATGTACCAAAAAATCAATTCTCGCCTTAATTTAAGATTCTAAAATTGTTCCAAATACGCAGTCGCTATTGCTATAGAACAACTCTATGACAACTCCGATAACAGCAAAACGGCTGATTACAAAAATAATTAATTTCATATTTTTACGCATCTTAATATCGATTGCTGAATGTGTATATACCAAAAAATCAATTATACACCTTAATTTAGGATTGTTAAATTGTTCCAAATACACTGTCGCTATTGCTATAGGACAACTCTATGACAACTCCAATAACATCAAAACGGGTAATTAGCAAAAATATGTAAAGTTCATATTTATACGCATCTTGGTATCGATTGCTGAATGTGTATGTAGCAAAAATCAGTCCTACACCTTAATTTAGGATTGCTAAATTGTTCCAAATACACTGTCGCCATTGCTATAGGACAACTCTATGACAACTCCAACAACATCAAAACGGGTAATTAGCAAAAATATGTAAAGTTCATATTTTTACGCTACCTGATATCGATTGCTTAATGTGTATGTACTAAAAAATAGATTCAACACCTTAATTTAGGCCTGCTAAATTGTTCCAAATACACTGTCGCTATTGCTATAGGACAACTCTATGACAACTACAATAACATCAAAACGAGTAATTTGCAAAAATATTTAAAGTTCATATTTTTACGCTACCTGATATCGATTGCATATTGTGTATGTACCAAAAAATCAATTTTACACCTTAATTTAAGATTGCAAATATGTTCCAAATACATTGTCGCTATTGCTATAGGACAACTTGTGACAACTCCAGTAACAGTAAAACAGCTAATTAACAAAAATATGTAAAGTTCATATTTTTACGCATCTTAATATCGATTGCTTAATGTGTATGCTCTAAAAAATTGATTCCACACCTTAACTTAGGATTGCGAAATTGCTCTAAATACAAGGTCGTTATGGCTATACGACAACTCTATGACAACTCCAATAACATCAAAACGGGTAATTAGCAAAAATATGTAAAGTTCATATTTTTACGCTACCTGATATCGATTGCATACAGTGTATGTACCAAAAAATCAATTTTACACCTTAATTTAAGATTGCAAATATGTTCCAAATACATTGTCGCTATTGCTATAGGACAACCTGTGACAACTGCAGTAACAGCAAAACAGCTAATTAACAAAAATATGTAAAGTTCATATTTTTATGCATCTTAATATCGATTGCTGAATGTGCATGTACTAAAAAATCGATTATACACGTTAATATAAGATTGTGAAATTGATCCAAATACAAGGTCGTTATGGCTATACGACAACTCTATGACAACTCCAATAACATCAAAACGGGTAATTAGCAAAAATATGTAAAGTTCATATTTTTACGCTACCTGGTATCGATTGCATATTGTGTATGTACCAAAAAATCAATTTTACACCTTAATTTAAGATTGCAAATATGTTCCAAATACATTGTCGCTATTGCTATAGGACAACCTGTGACAACTCCAGTAACAGCAAAACAGCTAATTAACAAAAATATGCAAAATTCATATTTTTACGCATCTAAATATCGATTGCTGAATGTGCATGTACTAAAAATCGATTATACACGTTAATATAAGATTGTGAAATTGATCCAAATACAAAATCGTTATGGCTATACGACAACTCTATTACAACTCCAATAACATCAACACGGCTAGTTATCATAAATATGTAAAGTTCATATTTTTACGCAACTTGATATCGATTGCTTAATGCGTATGTACTAAAAAATCGATTCAACACCTTAATATAAGATTGTAAGTTGCTCCAAATACATTGCCGATATGGCTATACGACAACTCTATGACAACTAAATAACAGCAAAACGGCTAATTATAAAAATATTTAAAGTTCATATTTTTAAGCACCTTGGTAACGATTGCTGAATGTGTATGTACAAAAAATCAATTATACACCTTAATTAAGGATTGCTAAATTGTTCCAAATACACTCTCGCTATTGCTATAGGACAACTCTATGACAACTCCAATAAGATCAAAACGGGTAATTAGCAAAAATATGTACTGCTAATTAACAAAAATATGTAAAGTTCATATTTTTACGCATCTTAATATCGATTGCTTAATGTGTATGTTCTAAAAAATCGATTCCACACCTTAACTTAAGATTGCGAAATTGCTCCAAATACAAGGTCGTTATGGCTATACGACAACTCTATGACAACTCCAATAACATCAAAACGGGTAATTAGCAAAAATATGTAAAGTTCATATTTTTACGCTACCTGGTATCGATTGCGTATTGTGTATGTACCAAAAAATCAATTTCACACCTTAATCTAAGATTGCAAATATGTTCCAAATACATTGTCGCTATTGCTATACGACAACTCTATGACAACTCCAATAACAGCAAAACAGCTAATTAACAAAAATATGCAAAATTCATATTTTTACGCATCTAAATATCGATTGCTGAATGTGCATGTACTAAAAATCGATTATACACGTTAATATAAGATTGTGAAATTGATCCAAGTACAAGGTCGTTATGGCTATACGACAACTCTATGACAACTCCAATAACATCAACACGGCTAGTTAGCATAAATATGTAAAGTTCATATTTTTGCGCAACTTGATATCGATTCCTTAATGTGTATGTATCAAAAACTCGATTCTACACTTTAACTTAAGATTTTGAAATTGCTCCAAATACACTGTCGCTATGGCTACACGACAACTCTATGACAACTCCAGTAACAGCAAAACAGCTTATTAAATAAAATATGTAAAGTTCATATTTTAACGCAACTTGATATCGATTGCTTAATGCGTATGTACTAAAAAATCGATTCAACACCTTAATTTAGGATTCTTAAATTGTTCCAAATACACTGTCGCTATTGCTATATGACTACTCTATGACAACTCCAATAACATCAGAACGGGTAATTAGCAAAAATATGTAAAGTTCATATTCTTACGCAAATTGATATCGATTGCTTAATACGTATGTACTAAAAAATAGATTCAACACCTTAATTTAGGATTGCTAAATTGTTCCAAATACACTGTCGCTATTGCTATAGGACAACTCTATAACAACTTCAATAACATCAAAACGGGTAATTAGCAAAAATATGTAAAGTTCATATTTTTACGCAACCTGATATCGATTGCATATTGTGTATGTACCAAAAAATCAATTTTACACCTTAATTTAAGATTGCAAATATGTTCCAAATACATTGTCGCTATTGCTATAGGACAACCTGTGACAACTCCAGTAACAGCAAAACAGCTAATTAACAAAAATATGTAAAGTTCATATTTTTACGCAACTTGATATCGATTGCTTAATGTATATGTACCAAAAAATAGATTCAACACCTTAATTTAGGATTGCTAAATTGTTCCAAATACACTGTCGCTATTGCTATAGGACAACTCTATGACAACTCCAATAACATCAACACGGTTAGTTAGCATAAATATGTAAAGTTCATATCTTTACGCGACTTGATATCGATTGCTTGATGTGTATGTACGAAAAATTTAATTCTATCCCTTAATATAAGTTTGTGAAATTGCTCCAAATACACTGTCGTTATGGCTATGCGACAACTCTATGACAACTCCAATAACATCAGCACGGCTAGTTAGCATAAATATGTAAAGTTCATATTTTTGCGCATTTTGATATCGATTCCTTAAAGTGTATGTATCAAAAACTCGATTCTACACTTTAACTTAAGATTGTGAAATTGCTCCAAAGACACTGTCGTTATGGCTATACGACAACTCTATGACCACTCCAATAACATCAAAACGGGTAATTAGCAAAAATATGTAAAGTTCATATTTTTACGCTACCTGATATCGATGGCATATTGTGTATGTACCAAAAAATCAATTTTACACCTTAATTTAAGATTGCAAATATGTTCCAAATACATTTTCGCTATTGCTATAGGACAACCTGTGACAACTCCAGTAAGAGCAAAACAGCTAATTAACAAAAATATGTAAAGTTCATATTTTTACGCATCTTAATATCGATTGCTTAATGTGTATGTTCTAAAAAATCGATTCCACACCTTAACTTAAGATTGCGAAATTGCTCTAAATACAAGGTCGTTATGGCTATACGACAACTCTATGACAACTCCAATAACATCAAAACGGGTAATTAGCAAAAATATGTAAAGTTCATATTTTTACGCTACCTGGTATCGATTGCATATTGTGTATGTACCAAAAAATCAATTTCACACCTTAATTTAAGATTGCAAATATGTTCCAAATACATTGTCGCTATTGCTATAGGACAACCTGTGACAACTGCAGTAACAGCAAAACAGCTAATTAACAAAAATATGTAAAGTTCATATTTTTATGCATCTTAATATCGATTGCTGAATGTGCATGTACTAAAAAATCGATTATACACGTTAATATAAGATTGTGAAATTGATCCAAATACAAGGTCGTTATGGCTATACGACAACTCTATGACAACTCCAATAACATCAACACGGCTAGTTAGCATAAATATGTAAAGTTCATATTTTTGCGCAACTTGATATCGATTCCTTAATGTGTATGTATCAAAAACTCGATTCTACACTTTAACTTAAAATTTTGAAATTGCTCCAAATACACTGTCGCTATGGCTACACGACAACTCTATGACAACTCCAGAAACAGCAAAACAGCTTATTAAATAAAATATGTAAAGTTCATATTTTAACGCAACTTGATATCGATTGCTTAATGCGTATGTACTAAAAAATCGATTCAACACCTTAATTTAGGATTCTTAAATTGTTCCAAATACACTGTCGCTATTGCTATATGACTACTCTATGACAACTCCAATAACATCAGAACGGGTAATTAGCAAAAATATGTAAAGTTCATATTCTTACGCAAATTGATATCGATTGCTTAATACGTATGTACTAAAAAATAGATTCAACACCTTAATTTAGGATTGCTAAATTGTTCCAAATACACTGTCGCTATTGCTATAGGACAACTCTATAACAACTTCAATAACATCAAAACGGGTAATTAGCAAAAATATGTAAAGTTCATATTTTTACGCAACCTGATATCGATTGCATATTGTGTATGTACCAAAAAATCAATTTTACACCTTAATTTAAGATTGCAAATATGTTCCAAATACATTGTCGCTATTGCTATGGGACAACCTGTGACAACTCCAGTAACAGCAAAACAGCTAATTAACAAAAATATGTAAAGTTCATATTTTTACGCAACTTGATATCGATTGCTTAATGTATATGTACCAAAAAATAGATTCAACACCTTAATTTAGGATTGCTAAATTGTTCCAAATACACTGTCGCTATTGCTATAGGACAACTCTATGACAACTCCAATAACATCAACACGGTTAGTTAGCATAAATATGTAAAGTTCATATCTTTACGCGACTTGATATCGATTGCTTGATGTGTATGTACCAAAAACTCAATTCTATCCCTTAATATAAGTTTGTGAAATTGCTCCAAATACACTGTCGTTATGGCTATGCGACAACTCTATGACAACTCCAATAACATCAGCACGGCTAGTTAGCATTAATATGTAAAGTTCATATTTTTGCGCATTTTGATATCGATTCCTTAAAGTGTATGTATCAAAAACTCGATTCTACAACTTAATTTAATATTGTTAAATTGTTCCAAATACACTGTCGCTATTGCTATAGGGCAACTCTATGACAACTCCAATAACAAAAAAACGGCTAATTGGCAGAAATATGTAAAGTTCATATTTTAACGAAACTTGATATCGATTGCTTAATGTGTGTATCAAAAAATCAATTCTACATCTTAATTTAGGATTGTTAATTGGTCAAAATACATTGTCGCTATTGCTATAGGACAACTCTATGACAACTCCAATAACATCAAAACGGCTAGTTAGCATAAATATGTAAAGTTCATATTTTTACGCATCTTAATATCGATTGCATAATATGTATGTACCAAAAAATCAATTTTACATCTTAATTTAAGATTGTAAAATTGTTCCAAATACACTGTCGCTATTGCTATAGAACAACTCTATGACAACTTCAATAACATCAAAACGGGTAATTAGCAAAAATATGTAAAGTTCATATTTTTACGCAACCTGATATCGATTGCTTAATGTGTATGTACCAAAAATCAATTCTACACCTTAATATAGGATTGTGAAATTAATCCAAATACACTGTCGCTATTGCTGTAGGACAACTCTATGACAAACCCAATAACATCAGAACGGCTAGTTAGCATAAATATGTAAAGTTCATATTTTTACGCAACCTGATATCGATTGCATATTGTGTATGTACCAAAAAATCAATTCTACACCTTAATCTAAGATTGAAAAATTGTTCCAAATACCTTGTCGCTATGGCTATAGGACAACTCTATGAAAGCTCCAATAACATCAAAACGGCTAGTTAGCATAAATATGTAAAGTTCATATTCTTACGCAACTTGATATCGATTGCTTAGTGTTTATGTATAAAAAAATCGATTCTACACCTTAATTAAGGATTGTAAAATTGCTCCAAAGACACTGTCGTTATGGCTATACGACAACTCTATGAAAACTCCAATAACATCAAAACGGCTAAATAGCATAAATATGTAAAGTTCAGATTTTTACGCAACCTGATATCGATTGCATAATGTGTATGTACCAAAAAATCAATTCTACACCTTAATTAAGGATTGTTTAATTGCTCCAAATATACTGTCGTTATGGCTATTATACAACTCTATGACAACTCCGATAACATCAAAACGGCTAAATAGCATAAATATGTAAAGTTCATATTTTTACGCAACCTGATATCGATTGCTTAATGTGTATGTACTAAAAAATCGGTTCTACACCTTAATGTAAGATTGTGAAATTGCTCCAAATACATTGTCGCTATTGCTCTAGGACAACTCTATGACAACTCCAATAACATTAAAACGGCTAGTTAGCATATATATGTAAAGTTCATATTTTTACGCATCTTGATATCGATTGCATAATATGTATGTACCAAAAAGTCAATTTTACATCTTAATTTAAGATTGTAAAATTGTTCCAAATACACTGTCGCTATTGCTATGGGGCAACTCTATGACAACTCCCATAACTTCAAAAAGGGTAATTAGCATAAATATGTAAAGTTCATATTTTTACGCAACTTGATATCGATTGCTTAATGCGTATGTACTAAAAAATAGATTCAGCACCTTAATTTAGGATTGCTAAATTGTTACAAATACACTGTCGCTATTGCTATAGGACAATTCTATGACAACTCCAATAACATCAAAACGGGTAATTAGCAAAAATATGTAAAGTTCATATTTTTACGCAACTTGATATCGATTGCTTAATGTATATGTATCAAAAAATCAATTCTTCACCTTAATTTCGGATTGTTAAATTCTTACAAATACACTGTCGCTATTGCTATAGGACAACTCTATGACAACTCCAATAACATCTACACGGCTTGTTAACATAAATATGTAAAGTTCATATTTTTAAGCATCTTGATATCGATTGTTTAATGTGTATGTATCAAAAAATCGATTCTACACCTTAATATAAGCTTGTGAACTTGTTCCATATACACTGTCGCTATTGCTATAGGACAACTCTATGACAACTCCAATAACATCTACACGGCTAGTTAGCATAAATATGTAAAGTTCATATTATTACGCTACCTGATATCGATTCCTTAACGTATATGTACTAAAAAATCGATTCTACATCATAACCGAAAATTGTGTAGTTGTTCCATATACACTGTCGCTATTGCTATAGGACAACTCTATGACAACTCCAATAACATCTACACGGGTAATTAGCCAAAAAATGTAAAGTTCATATTTTTACGCTACCTGATATCGATTGCATATTGTGTATGTACCAAAAAATCAATTCTACACCTTAATCTAAGATTGCCAAATTGTTCCAAATACATTGTCGCTATGGCTATAGGACAACTCTATGTAAGCTCCAATAACATCAAAACGGCTAGTTAGCATAAATATGTAAAGTTCATATTTTTACGCAACCTGGTATCGATTGCATAATGTGTATGTACCAAAAAATCAATTCTACACCTTAATTTAGGATTGTTAAATTGTTCCAAATACACTGTCGCTATTGCTACAGGACAACTCTATGACAACTCCAATAACATCAAAACGGCGAGTTAGCATAAATATGTAAAGTTCATATTTTTACGCAACTTGATATCGATTGCTTAATGTGTATGTATCAAAAAATCAATTCTTCACCTTAATTTCGGATTGTTAAATTCTTACAAATACACTGTCGCTATTGCTATTGGACAACTCTATGACAACTCCAATAACATCAAAACGGCTAGTTAGCATAAATATGTAAAGTTCATATTTTTACGCAACTTGATATCGATTGCTTAATGTGTATGTATAAAAAATCGGTTATACACCTTAACTTAAGATTGTGAAATTGCTCCAAAGTCACTGTCGTTATGGCTATACGACAACTCTATGACAACTCCAATAACATCAAAACGGCGAGTTAGCATAAATATGTAAAGTTCATATTTTTACGCAACTTGATATCGATTGTTTAATGTGTATGTATCAAAAAATCAATTCTACACCTTAATTTAGGATTGCTAATTTGTTCCAAATACATTGTCGCTATTGCTATAGGACAACTCTATGACAACTCCAATAACATCAAAACGGCTAGTTAGCATAAATATGTAAAGTTCATATTTTTGCGCTACCTGATATCGATTGCACAATGTGTATGTACCAAAAATCAATTCTACACCTTAATTTAAGATTGTGAAATTGTTCCAAATACATTGTCGCTATTGCTATAGAGCAACTCTATGACAACTCCAATAACATCAAAACGGCTAGTTAGCATAAATATGTAAAGTTCATATTTTTACGCAACCTGATATCGATTGCATAATGTGTATGTACCAAAAAATCAATCCTACACCTTAATTTAGGACTGTTAAGTTGTTCCAAATACACTGTCGCTATTGCTATAGGACAATTCTATGACAACTCCAATAACATCAAAACGGGTAATTAGCAAAAATATGTAAAGTTCATATTTTTACGCAACTTGATATCGATTGCTTAATGTGTATGTATCAAAAAATCACTTCTTCACTTTAATTTCGGATTGTTAAATTCTTACAAATACACTGTCGCTATTGCTATAGGACAACTCTATGATAACTCCAATAACATCAAAACGGCTAGTTAGCATAAATATGTAAAGTTCATATTTTTACGCAACGTGATATCGATTGCTTGATGTGTATATATAAAAAAATCGGTTCTACACCATAACTTGAGATTGTGAAATTGCTCCAAAGTCACTGTCGGTCTGGCTATACGACAACTCTATGACAACTCCAAAAACATCAAAACGGCTAAATAGCATAAATATGTAAAGTTCATATTTTTACGCAACCTGATATCGATTGCATAATGTGTATGTACCAGAAAATCAACTCTACACCTTAATCTAAGAATTCAAAATTGTTCCAAATACATTTCGCTATGGCTATAGGACAACTCTATGACAACTCCAATAACATCAAAACGGCTAGTTAGCATAAATATGTAAAGTTCATATTTTACGCAACTTGATAACGATTGCTTAATGTGTATGTATCAAAAAATCGATTCTACACCGTAACTTAAGATTGTGAAATTGCTCCAAAGACACTGTCGTTATGGCTATACGACAACTCTATGAAAGCTCCAATAACATCAAAACGGCTAAATAGCATAAATATGTAAAGTTCATATTTTTACGCAACCTGAAATCGATTGCATAATATGTATGTACCACAAAATCAATTCTTCACCTTAATTTCGATTGTTAAATTGTTCCAAATACACTGTCGCTATTGTTTTAGGACAACTCTATGAAAATTCCAATAATATCAAAAAGGCTAGTTAGCATAAATATGTAAAATTCATATTTTCACGCAACTTGATAACGATTGCTTAATGTGTATGTATCAAAAAATCGATTCTACACCGTATCTAAAGATTGTGAAATTGCTCCAAAGGCACTGTCGTTATGGCCATACGACAACTCTTTGACAACTCCCATAACTTCAAAAAGGCTAATTAGCATAAATATGTAAAGTTCATATTTTTACGCAACCTGATATCGATTGCATAATGTGCATGTACCAAAAAATCAGTTCCACACCTTAATTTAGGATTGTTGAGTTGTTCCAAATACACTGTCGCTATTGCTATAGGACATTTCTATGACAACTCCACTAACATCAAAACGGCTAGTTAGCATAAATATGTAAAGTTCATATTTTTACGCAACTTGATATCGATTGCTTAATGTGTATGTACTAAAAAATCGATTCTACACCTTAATATAAGATTGTGAAATTGCTCTAAAGACACTGTCGTTATGGCTATACGACAACTCTATGAAAGCTCCAATAACATCAAAACGGCTAAATAGCATAAATATGTAAAGTACATATTTTTACGCAACCTGATATCGATTGCATAATGTGTATGTAAGACAAAATCAATTCTACACCTTAATCTAAGATTGCAAAAATGTTCCAAATACATTTTCGCTATGGCTATAGGACAACTCTATGACAACTCCAATAACATCAAAACGGCTAGTTAGCATAAATATGTAAAGTTCATATTTTTACGCAACTTGATATCGATTGTTTAGTGTGTATGTATCAAAACATCGTTTCTACACCTTAACTTAAGATTGTGAAATTGCTCCAAAGACACTGTCGTTATGGCTATACGACAACTCTATGAAAGCTCCAATAACATCAAAACGGCTAAATAGCATAAATATGTAAAGTTCATATTTTTACGCAACCTGGTATCGATTGCATAATGTGCATGTACCAAAAAATCAATTCTACACCTTAATTTAAGATTGTGAAGCTGTTCCAAATACACTGTCGCTATATCTATACGACATTTCTATGACAACTCCAATAATATCAAAACGGCTAGTTAGCATAAATTTGTAAAATTCATATTTTCACGCAACTTGATAACGATTGCTTAATGTGTATGTATCAAAAAATCGATTCTACACCTAAATTTAAGATTGTGAAATTGCTCCAAAGACACTGTCGTTATGGCTATACGACAACTCTATGAAAGCTCCAATAACATCAAAACGCTAAATAGCATAAATATGTAAAGTTCATATTTTTACGCAACCTGATATCGATTGCATAATGTGTATGTACCAAAAAATCAATTCTACACCTTGATTTAAGATTGTTAAATTGTTCCAAATACACTGTCGCTATTGCTATAAGACAACTCTATGACAACTCCAATAACATCAAAACAGCTAGTTAGCATAAATATGTAAAGTTCATATTTTTACGCAACTTGATAATGATTGCTTAATGTGCATGTATCAAAACATCGATTCTACACCTTAATACAAGATTGTGAAATTGCTCCAGAGGCACTGCCGTTATGGCTATACGACAACTCTATGACAACTCCAATAACATCAAAACGGCTAAATAGCATAAATATGTAAAGTTCATATTTTTACGCAACCTGGTATCGATTGCATAATGTGCATGTACCAAAAAATCAGTTCTACACCTTAATTTAAGATTGTGAAGCTGTTCCAAATACACTGTCGCTATATCTATACGACAATTCTATGACAACTCCAATAACATCAAAACGGGTAATTAGCAAAAATATGTAAAGTTCATATTTTTACGCAACTTGATATCGATTGCTTAATGTGTATGTATCAAAAAATCAATTCTACATCTTAATTTAGGATTGCTAAATTGTTCCAAATACATTGTCGCTATTGCTATGGGACAACTCTATGACAACTCCAATAACATTAAAACGGCTAATTTGCATAAATATGTAAAGTTCATATTTTTACGCATCTTGATATCGATTACATAATATGTATATACCAAAAAATCAATTTTACATCTTAATTTAAGATTGTAAAATTGTTCTAAATACACTGTCGCCATTGCTATAGGACAACTCTATGACAACTCCAATAACATCAAAACGGCTAATTTGCATAAATATGTAAAGTTCATATTTTTACGCACCTTGATATCGATTGCATAATATGTATGTACCAAAAAATCAATTTTACATCTTAATTTAAGATTGTAAAATTGTTCCAAATACACTGTCGCTATTGCTATAGAACAACTCTATGAGAACTCCAATAACATCAAAACGGCGAGTTAGTATAAATATGTAAAGTTCATATTTTTACGCAACTTGATATCGATTGCTTAATGTGTATGTATAAAAAAATCGGTTCTACACCTTAACTTAGGATTGTGAAATTGCTCCAAAGTCACTGTCGTTATGGCTATACGACAACTCTATGACAACTTCAATAACATCAAAACGGCTAAATAGCATAAATATGTAAAGTTCATATTTTTACGCAACCTGATATCGATTGCATAATGTGTATGTACCAGAAAATCAATTCTACACCTTAATCTAAGATTGCATAAATGTTCCAAATACATTTTCGCTATGGCTATAGGACAACTCTATGGCAACTGCAATAACATCAAAACGGCTAGTTAGCATAAATATGTAAAGTTCATATTTTTACGCAACTTGATATCGATTGCTTAGTGTGTATGTATCAAAACATCGATTCTACACCTTAACTTAAGATTGTGAAATTGCTCCAAAGACACTGTCGTTATGGCTATACGACAACTCTATGAAAGCTCCAATAACATCAAAACGGCTAAATAGCATAAATATGTAAAGTACATATTTTTACGCAACCTGATATCGATTGCATAATATGTATGTACCACAAAATCAATTCTACACCTTAATTAAGGATTGTTTAATTGCTCCAAATATACTGTCGTTATGGCTATTATACAACTCTATGACAACTCCGATAACATCAAAACGGCCAGTTAGCAAAAATATGTAAAGTTCATACTTTTACGCAACTTGATATCGATTGCTTAATGTGTATGTATCAAAAATCGATTCTACACCTTAATATAAGTTTGTGAAGTTGTTCTATATACACTGTCGCTATTGCTATAGGACAACTCT
>NW_024395653.1:0-17516 GCF_016617805.1 Bactrocera tryoni | reverse complement strand
TAAATATGTGAAGCTAATGATTTGAAGCAACTCAATATCGGTTGCTAAATATGAATATACAAGAAAATCGACTTTATACATAAATATAAGATTTTTGAATTCTTCCAAATGCTTTGCCGTTATGGCTTTATGTCAACTTCGGTAAGATGAAGAAAGTTAATTAACTTAAATATGTGAAGCTAATGATTTGAATCATCTCAATATCGATTGCGAGATGTGAATATACAAGAAAATCGACTTGACGATATCGATTGCTAAATGCGTATAAACAAGAAAATCGACTTTATACTTTAATATAAGATTTTAGAATTCTTCCAAATGCAATGCCGTTATGGCTTTATGTTAACTTCAGTAAGATGTAAAAGGTTATATAGTTTAAATATAGGAAGTTAATGATTTGAAGCAATGCAATATCGATTGCTAAAGATGAATATACAAGAAAATCTACTTTATACGTAAATACAAGATTTAGGAATTCTTAAAATTGCACTGCCGTTATGGCTTTATGTCAACTTCGGCAAGATAAAGAAAGTTTCTAAACATAAATATGTGAAGTTAATGATTTAAAGCAATACAATATCGATTGCTAAATACGAATATACAAGAAACTCGATTTTATACATTAATATATGATTTTGGAATTCTTCTAAATGCACTGCCGTAATGGCTTTATGTCAACTTCAGTAAGAAGAAGAAGGTATATTTATTTAAATATGTTAAACTAATGATTTCAAGAAACTCAATATCGATTTCTAAATGTGTATATACAAGAAAATCGACTTTATACTTCAATATAAGATTATGGAATTTTTCCAAATACACTGCCGTTATGGCGTTATGTCAACTTCAGTAAGATAAAGAAAGTTATTTAACTTAAATATGTGAAGTTAATTATTTGAAGCATTTCAATATCGATTGCTAAATGCGTATATACAAGAATATCGACTTAATATCTAAATGTAAGGTTTTGGAACTCTTCCAAAAGCACTGCCCTTATGGCTTCATGTCAACTTCGTTAAGATGAAGAAAGTTATTTAACTTAAATATGTGAGGTAAATGATTTGAAGCAATGCAATATCTATTGCTAAATATGAATATACAAGAAAATCGAATTTATACATAAATATATGATTTTGGAATTCTTCTAAATGCACTGCCGTAATGGCTTTCTGTCAACTTCAGTAAGAAGAAGAAGGTATATTTATTTAAATATGTTAAACTAATGATTTGAAGCAACTCAATATCGATTGCTAAATGCGTATATACAAGAAGATCGACTTTATATCTAAATATAAGGCTTTGGAACTCCTCCAAATGCACTGCCCTTATTCCTTTATGTCAACTTCGGTAAGATGAAGAAAGTTATTTAACTTAAATATGTGAAGTAAATGATTTGAAGCGATGCAATATCTATTGCTAAATATGAATATACAAGAAAATCGATTTTATACATAAATATATGATTTTGGAATTTTTCCAAATGCACTGCCGTTATGGCTTTATGTCAGCTTCAGTAAAAAGAAGAACTTTTATTTATTTAGATATGTTAATCTAGTGATTTGAAGAAACTCAATATCGATTACTCAATGTGTGTATACAAGAAAATCGACTTAATACATATAGTAAATATGAGATTCTGGAATTCTTCCAAATGCGCTGTCGTTATTGCTTTATGTCAACTTCAGTAAGATGTAAAAAGTTAAATAACTTAAGTACTGAAGTTAATGATTTGAAGAAACTCAATATCGATTGCTAAATACGAATATTCAACAAACACATATACATAAATATATGATTTTGGAATTCTTCTAAATGCACTGCCGTTATGGCTTTATATCAACTTCAGTAAGAAGAAGAAGAAGGTTTATTTATTTAAATGTGTTAAACTAATGATTTGAAGAAACTCAATATCGATTGCTAAATGTGTATATACAAGAAAATCGACTTTATACTTCAATACAAGATTATGGATTTTTTCCAAATACACTGCCGTTATGGCTTTATGTCAACTTCAGTAAGATGAAGAAGGTTATTTAACTGAAATATGTGAAGTTAATTATTTGAAGCAACTCAATATCGATTGCTAAATGCGTATATACAAGAAGATCGACTTTATATTTAAATATAAGGTTTTGGAACTCTTCCAAATGCACTGCCCTTGTGGCTTTATGTCAACTTCGGTAAGATGCGAAAGTTATTTAACTTAAATATGTGAAGTAAGTGATGAAGCAATGCAATATCTATTGCTAAATATGAATACACAAGAAAATCGAATTTATGCACAAATATAAGATGTTGGAGTTCTTCTAAACGCATTGCCGTTATGGCTTTATGTCAACTTCAGTAAGATGTAAACGGTTAATTTACTTAAATATGTAAAACTAATGATTAGAAGCTCCTCAGTATCGACTGCTAAATGTGTATATACAAGAAAATCGACTTTATACCTCAATATAAGATTATGGAATTTTTCAAAATGCTCTGCTGTTATGGCTTTATGTCAAATGTAAATATGTGAAGTTAATGATTTGAAGCAATGCAATATCGATTGCTTAATATGAATATACAAGAAAATCGACTTTATACATAAATATAAGACTTTGTAATTCTTCCAAATGCACTGCCGTTATGGCTTTATGTCAACTTCAGTAAGATGCTGAAAGTTAATTAACTTAAATAAGTGAAGTAATTGATTTAAAGCAACTAAATATCGACTGCTAAATGTGTATATACAAGAAAATCGAATTTATATCTAAATGTAAGGTTATGGAATTTTTCCAAATGCACTGCCCTTATGGCTTCATGTCAACTCCGTTAAGATGTAGAAGGTTAATTAACTTAAATATGTGAAGTTAATGATTTGAAGCATCTCAATATCGATTGCTAAATGTGAATATACAAGAAACTCGACTTAACAATATCGATTGCTAAATGCGTATAAACAATAAAATCGACTTTATACCTAAATATAAGATTTTGGAATTCTTCTAAATGCACTGCCGTTATGGCTTTATGTTAACTTCGGTAAGATGTAAAAGGTTATATAGTTTAAATATGTGAAGTTAATGATTTGAAGCAATGCAATATCGATTGCTTAAGATGAATCTACAAGAAAATCTACTTTATACGTAAATACGAGATTTAGGAATTCTTAAAAATGCACTGCCGTTATGGCTTTATGTCAACTTCGGCAAGATAAAGAAAGTTTCTTAACATAAATATCTGAAGTTAATGATTTGAAGCAATTCAATACCGATTGCTAAATATGAATATACGAGAAACTCGATTTTATACTTCAATATAAGATCATGGAATTTTTCCAAATACACTGCCGTTATGGCGTTATGTCAACTTCAGTAAGATGAAGAAGGTTATTTAACTTAAATATGTGAAGTTAGTTATTTGAAGCAACTCAATATCGATTGCTTAATGCGTATATACAAGAAGATCGACTTTTTATCTAAATATAAGGTTTTGGAACTCTTCCAAATGCACTGCCCTTATGGCTTTATGTCAACTTCGGTAAGATGAAGAAGTTATTTAACTTAAATATGTGAAGTAAATGAGTTGAAGCAATGCAATATCTATTGCTAAATATGAATATACAAGAAAATTGATTTTATATCTAAATATAAGATTTCGGAATTTTTCAAATGCACTAGCGTTATGGCTTCATGTCAACTTCGTTAAGATGAAGAAGGTTAATTAACTTAAATATGTGAAGTTAATGATTTGAGGCAATACAATATCGATTGCTAAATATGAATATACAAGAAAATCGATTTTATACATTAAAATATGATTTTGGAATTCTTCTTAGAGCACTGCCGTAATGGCTTTATGTCAACTTCAGTAAGAAGAAGAAGAAGGTTTATTTATTTAAATATGTTAAACTAATGATTTGAAGAAACTCAATATCGATTGCTAAATGTGTATATACAAGAAAATCGACTTTATACTTCAATATAAGATTATGGAATTTTTCCAAATACACTGCCGTTATGGCGTTATGTCAACTTCAGTAAGATGAAGAACGTTATTTAACTGAAATATGCGAAGTTAATTATTTGAAGCAACTCAATATCAATTGCTAAATGCGTATATACAAGAAGATCGACTTTATATCTAAATATTAGGTTTTGGAACTCTTCCAAATGCACTGCCCTTATGGCTTTATGTCAACTTCGGTAAGATAAAGAAAGTTATTTAAGTTAAATATGTGAAGTAAATGATTTGAAGCAATGCAATATCTATTGCTAAATATGCATACACAAGAAAATCGAATTTATACATAAATATAAGATTATGGATTTTTTCCAAATACACTGCCGTTATGGCTTTATGTCAACTTCAGTAAGATGAAGAACGTTATTTAACTGAAATATGTGAAGTTAATTATTTGAAGCAACTCAATATCGATTGGAAAATGCGTATATACAAGAAGATCGACTTTATATTTAAATATAAGGTTTTGAAACTCTTCCAAATGCACTGCCCTTGTGGCTTTATGTCAACTTCGGTAAGATGCGAAAGTTATTTAACTTAAATATGTGAAGTAAGTGATGAAGCAATGCAATATCTATTGCTAAATATGAATACACAAGAAAATCGAATTTATGCACAAATATAAGATTTTGGAGTTCTTCTAAACGCACTGCCGTTATGGCTTTATGTCAACTTCAGTAAGATGTAAACGGTTAATTTACTTAAATATGTAAAACTAATGATTAGAAGCTCCACAGCATCGACTGCTAAATGTGTATATACAAGAAAATCGACTTTATACCTCAATATAAGATTATGGAATTTTTCAAAATGCTCTGCTGTTATGGCTTTATGTCAAATTTAAATATGTGAAGTTAATGATTTGAAGCAATGCAATATCGATTGCTTAATATGAATATACAAGAAAATCGACTTTATACATAAATATAAGACTTTGTAATTCTTCCAAATGCACTGCCGTTATGGCTTTATGTCAACTTCAGTAAGATGCTGAAAGTTAATTAACTTAAATATGTGAAGTAAATGATTTAAAGCAACTAAATATCGACTGCTAAATGTGTATATACAAGAAAATCGAATTTATATCTAAATGTAAGGTTATGGAATTTTTCCAAATGCACTGCCCTTATGGCTTCATGTCAACTCCGTTAAGATGTAGAAGGTTAATTAACTTAAATATGTGAAGTTAATGATTTGAAGCATCTCAATATCGATTGCTAAATGTGAATATACAAGAAACTCGACTTAACAATATCGATTGCTAAATGCGTATAAACAAGAAAATCGACTTTATACCTAAATATAAGATTTTGGAATTCTTCTAAATGCACTGCCGTTATGGCTTTATGTTAACTTCGGTAAGATGTAAAAGGTTATATAGTTTAAATATGTGAAGTTAATGATTTGAAGCAATGCAATATCGATTGCTTAAGATGAATCTACAAGAAAATCTACTTTATACGTAAATACGAGATTTAGGAATTCTTAAAAATGCACTGCCGTTATGGCTTTATGTCAACTTCGGCAAGATGAAGAAAGTTTCTTAACATAAATATCTGAATTTAATGATTTGAAGCAATACAATACCGATTGCTAAATATGAATATACGAGAAACTCGATTTTATACTTCAATATAAGATCATGGAATTTTTCCAAATACACTGCCGTTATGGCGTTATGTCAACTTCAGTAAGATGAAGAAGGTTATTTAACTTAAATATGTGAAGTTAATTATTTGAAGCAACTCAATATCGATTGCTTAATGCGTATATACTTTTTATCTATATATATAAAGAAAGTTATTTAAGTTAAATATGTGAAGTAAATGATTTGAAGCAATGCAATATCTATTGCTAAATATGCATACACAAGAAAATCGAATTTATACGTAAATATAAGATTTTGGAGTTCTTCTAAACGCACTGCCGTTATGGCTTTATGTCAACTTCAGTAAGATGTAAAAGGTTAATTTACATAAATATGTAAAACTAATGACTAGAAGCTCCTCAGTGTCGACTGCTAAATGTGTATATACAAGAAAATCGACTTTATACCTCAATATAAAATTATGGAATTTTTCAAAATGCGCTGCCGTTATGGCTTTATGTCAAATGTAAATATGTGAAGTTAATGATTTGAAGCAATGCAATATCGATTGCTTAATATGAATATACAAGAAAATCGACTTTATACATAAATATAAGATTTTGGAATTCTTAAAAATGCACAGTCGTTATGGCTTTATGTCAACTTCGGCAAGATGAAGAAAGTTACTTAACATAAATATGTGATGTTAATGATTTGAAGCAATACAATATCGATTGCTAAAGATGAATATACAAGAAAATCTACTTTATACGTAAATATAAGATTTTGGAATTCTTAAAAATGCACAGTCGTTATGGCTTTATGTCAACTTCGGCAAGATGAAGAAAGTTACTTAACATAAATATGTGATGTTAATGATTTGAAGCAATACAATATCGATTGCTAAATATGAATATGCAAGAAAATCGATTGTATACATAAATATATGATTTTGGAATTCTTCTAAATGTACTGCCGTTATGGCTTTATGTCAACTTCAGTAAGAAGAAGAAGAAGGTTTATTTATTTAAATATGTTAAACTAATGATTTGAAGAATCTCAATATCGATTGCTAAATGTGTATATACAAGAAAATCGACTTTATACTTCAATATAAGATTTTGGAATTCTTCTAAATGCACTGCCGTTATGGCTTTATGTTAACTTCGGTAAGATGTAAAAGGTTATTTAGTTTAAATATGTGAAGTTAATGATTTGAAGCAATGCAATATCGATTGCTAAAGATGAATATACAAGAAAATCTACTTTATACGTAAATATAAGATTTTGGAATTCTTAAAAATGCACAGTCGTTATGGCTTTAAGTCAACTTCGGCAAGATGAAGAAAGTTACTTAACATAAATATGTGAAGTTAATGATTTGAAGCAATACAATATCGATTGCTAAATATGAATATGCAAGAAAATCGATTGTATACATAAATATATGATTTTGGAATTCTTCTAAATGTACTGCCGTTATGGCTTTATGTCAACTTCAGTAAGATGTAAACGGTTAATTTACTTAAATATGTAAAACTAATGATTAGAAGCTCCTCAGTATCGACTGCTAAATGTGTATATACAAGAAAATCGACTTTATACCTCAATATAAGATTATGGAATTTTTCAAAATGCTCTGCTGTTATGGCTTTATGTCAAATGTAAATATGTGAAGTTAATGATTTGAAGCAATGCAATATCGATTGCTAAATATGAATATACAAGAAAATCGACTTTATACATAAATATAAGACTTTGTAATTCTTCCAAATGCACTGCCGTTATGGCTTTATGTAAACTTCAGTAAGATGCTGATAGTTAATTAACTTAAATATGTGAAGTTAATGATTTAAAGCAACTCAATATCGACTGCTAAATGTGTATATACAAGAAAATCGAATTTATATCTAAATGTAAGGTTATGGAATTTTTCCAAATGCACTGCCCTTATGGCTTCATGTCAACTCCGTTAAGATGTAGAAGGTTAATTAACTTAAATATGTGAAGTTAATGATTTGAAGCATCTCAATATCGATTGCTAAATGTGAATATGCAAGAAAATCGACTTAACAATATCGATTGCTAAATGCGTATAAACAAGAAAATCAACTTTATACCTAAATATAAGATTTTGGAATTCTTCTAAATGCACTGCCGTTATGGCTTTATAATAACTTCGGTAAGATGTAAAAGGTTATTTAGTTTAAATATGTGAAGTTAAATATAAGATTTTTGAATTTTTCGAATGCACTGCCGTTATAGCTTTAAACTTTAACTTCAGTAAGATGAAGATGGTTAATTAACTTAAATATGTGAAGATAATGATTTGAAGTTAACTCAATATCGCTTACTAAATGTATATATATAAGAAAACAGACTTTATACCTCAATATAAGATTATGGAATTTTTCCAAATGCACTGCCGTTATGGCTTTATGTCAACTTCGGTAAGATGAAGGAGTTTAAGTAACTTAAATATGTGAAGTTAGTGATTTAGAGCATCTTAAACCCGATTGCTACAAGCGAATATACAAGAAGATCAACTTAATATCTAAATGTAAGGTTTTGGAACTCTTCCAAATGCACTGCCCTTATGGCTTCATGTCAACTTCGTTAAGATGAAGAAGGCTAATTAACTTAAATATGTGAAGTTGATGATTTGAAGCAATGCAATATCTATTGCTAAATATGAATATACAAGAAAATCGATTTTATACATACAGTGGCAAGCAAAAGTGAGTGCATGTTTGAAAATTCTATGTTTCAATATCTGTAACTTCCTCAATATTAAATCAAATTCAACCAAATTTTCAGCATTAATTATTTATTATGTACTTAAAAAATGACATTTGTAAAAAAGTTCAACTAAAACAAAAAAATTGACTTACGGTCAAAAACTTAAAATATGAGCAATGCACTCAGTTTTGCACATTATGAAATCTTCGAATAAATTGAGCATATACTCAATAATTCTCCATAAGTAGTCTAATTAACCGTTACCTTTTGACATATTGTGTGCTTATAAGTAAATATAACAGTTCTGCTTATCAGAAAAAATTTTAGAATCAATTGAAGATAGTGCAGTGGTAATGCTAAAAAACAATTTATCTTCACGCACTATTGCAAAAAGCTTAAAAATAAGTCAAAAAACTGTAATGGCTGTAAAAAAAAGAAGATTAGTTGTTGTTGAATCCAATTTCGGTGGCCGCCCAAAACTGCTTACAGATGCGGATGCTCGTGCAATGGCACAAAATTTAAAAAAAGATAAGCGGGTAACACCCAAAAAAGCGGCTGAAATGCTGGACAAGAACGTTAGCTCCTCTACTGCTCAGAGAGCATTACACAGAATTGGTTTTAAATCCGCAATAAAAAAAAGAAACCAGCACTGTCTGATAAAAATATAAAAGCGCGTAAGGCATTCTGCAGAAAGTATCAGGATTGGACAGAGGATGACTGGAAAAGGGTTATCTGGTCTGATGAAAGTAAAATTAATAGATTTCAGTCCGACGGCAAACAATATTATTGGCGCAGACCACATGAACGCATTCAAAAACACCACGTCAAGCAAACCGTGAAACATGGTGGTGGAAGCTTAATGATATGGGGGTGTTTCACGTGGTGGCATATGGGACCACTCGTAAAAATTGAAGGCGTCATGAAGAAGGAAGACTATCTTCAAATATTACAAACAAATTTGCCGGATTTTTTGGACGAGTGCACATATCCAGAGGAAGAAATGGTTTTTCAGCAAGATGGGGACCCGAAATACACGGCCAAGATAGTGAAAAAATGGTTGGACGAACAGAAATTCCAGAATGTAATGTGGCCTGCGCAAGGCCCAGATTTAAACCCAATCGAAAATTTGTGGTCCTTGGTAAAAAGACGATTGGGTTTACACGAAAGTCCCCAAAAAATATGGCAGAACTTATGGAACGCGTTCGGGACGAATGGACAAACATTCCTCGGGAAACCATATAACATCTGGTTGAAAGTATGCCCAGACGCATCGCAAGTGTGAAAAAAAACAAAGGTCTTTGGACAAAATATTAAATTTCTTGTGTATATGCTCAATTTATTCGAAGATTTCATAATGTGCAAAACTGAGTGCATTGCTCATATTTTAAGTTTTTGACCGTAAGTCAATTATTTTGTTTTAGCTTAACTTTTTAACAAATGACATTTTTTTAAGTATATAATAAATAATTAATGCTGTAAGTTTGGTTGAATTTGATTTAATATTCGAGAAGTTACAAATATTGAAACATAGAATTTTCAAACATGCACTCACTTTTGCTTGCCGCTGTAAATAGAAGATTTTGGAATTCTTCTAAATGCACCGCCGTAATGGCTTTATGTCAACTTCAGTAAGAAGAGGAAGTTATATTTATTTAAGTATGTTAAACTAATGATTTCAAGAAACTCAATATCGATTGCTAAATGTGTATATACAAGAAAACCGACTTTATACTTCAATATAAGATTATGGAATTTTTCCAAAAACACTGCCGTTATGGCTTTATGTCAACTTCAGTAAGATGAAGAAAGCTATTTAACTTAAATATGTGAAGTTAATTATCTGAAACAACTCAATATCGATTGCTTAATATGAATATACAAGAAAATCGATTTTATACATACATATATGATTTAGGAATTCTTCTAAATGCACTGCCGTTATGACTTTATGTCAACTTCAGTAAGAAGAAGAAGGTATATTTATTTAAATATGTTAAACTAATGATTTGAAGAAACTCAATATCGATTGCTAAATGTGTATATACAAGAAAACCGACTTTATACTTCAATATAAGATTATGGAATTTTTCCAAATACACTGCCGTTATGGCTTTATGTCAACTTCAGTAAGATGAAGAAAGTTATTTAACTTAAATATGTAAAGTTAATTATTTGAAGCAACTCAATATCGATTGCTAAATACGTATATAGAAGAAGATCGACTTTATATCTAAATATGAGATTTTTGAATTTTTCAAATGCACTGCCGTTATGGCTTTAAACTTTAACTTCAGTAAGATGAAGAAGGTTAATTAACTTAAATATGTGAAGATAATGATTTGAAGTTAGCTCAATATCGCTTACTAAATGTATATATATAAGAAAATAGACTTTAAACCTCAATATAAGATTATGGAATTTTTCCAAATGCACTGCCGTTATGGCTTTATGTCAACTTCGGTAAGATGAAGGAGTTTAAATGTAAGGTTTTGGAACTCTTCCAAATGCACTGCCCTTATGGCTTCATGTCAACTTCGTTAAGATGAAGAAGGTTAATTAACTTAAATATGTTAAGTTAATGATTTGAAGCAATGCAATATCTATTGCTAAATATGAATATACAAAAAAATCGATTTTATACATAAATATATGATTTAGGAATTTTTCTAAATGCACTGCCGTTATGACTTTATGTCAACTTCAGTAAGAAGAAGAAGGTATATTTATTTAAATATGTTAAACTAATGATTTGAAGAAACTCAATATCGATTGCTAAATGTGTATAACAAGAAAATCGACTTTATACTTCAATATAAGATTATGGAATTTTTCCAAATACGCTGCCGTTATGGCTTTATGTCAACTTCAGTAAGATGAAGAAAGTTATTTAACTTAAATATGTAAAGTTAATTATTTGAAGCAACTCAATATCGATTGCTAAATACGTATATAGAAGAAGATCGACTTTATATCTAAATATAAGGTTTTGAAACTCCTCCAAATGCACTGCCCTTATGGCTTTATGTCAACTTCGGTAAGATGAAGAAAGTTATTTAACTTAAATATGTGAAGTAAATGATTTCAAGCAATGCAATATCTATTCCTAAATATGAATATACAAGAAAATCGATTGTATACATAAATATATGATTTTGGAATTCTTCTAAATGTAATGCCGTTATGGCTTTATGTCAAATGTAAATATGTGAAGTTAATGATTTGAAGCAATGCAATATCGATTGCTAAATATGAATATACAAGAAAATCGACTTTATACATAAATATAAGACTTTGTTATTCTTCCAAATGCACTGCCGTTATGGCTTTATGTAAACTTCAGTAAGATGTAAAAAGTTAAATAACTTAAATATGTGAAGTTAATGATTTAAAGCAACTCAATATCGACTGCTAAATGTGCATATACAAGAAAATTGAATTTATATCTAAATATAAGATTTTGGATTTTTTCAAATGCACTGGCGTTATGGCTTTATGTCAACTTCAATAAGATTAAGAAGGCTAATTAACTTAAATATGTCAATTTATTGATTTGAAGTATCTCAGTATCGATTGCTAAATGTGTATATACAAGAAAATCGACTTTATACTTCAATATAAGATTTTGGAATTCTTCTAAATGCACTGCCGTTATGGCTTTATGTTAACTTCGGTAAGATGTAAAAGATGTAAAAGGTAAGATGTAAAAGGTTCAAATAATTAACTTCACATATTTAGGTTAAATAACTTTCTTCATCTTACTGAAGTTGACATAAAGCCATAACGGCAGTGTATTTGGAAAAATGCCATAATCTTATATTGAAGTATAAAGTCGATTTTCCTGTATATACACATTTAGCAATCGATATTGAGTTTCTTGAAATCATTAGTTTAACACATTTAAATAAATAAACCTTCTTCTTCTTCTTACTGAAGTTGACATAAAGCCATTACGGCAGTGCACTTAGAAGAATTCCAAAATCATATATTAATGTATAAAATCGATTTTCTTGTATATTCATATTTAGCAATCGATATTGTATTGCTCCAAATCATTAACTTCGCATATTTATGTTAAGTAACTTTCTTCATCTTGCCGAAGTTGACATAAAGCCATAACGACAGTGCATTTTTAAGAATTCCAAAATTTTATATTTACGTATAAAGTAGATTTTCTTGTATATTCATCTTTAGCAATCGATATTGCATTGCTTCAAATCATTAACTTCACAAATTAATATGAAGTTAATTATTTGAAGCAATGCAATATCTATTGCTAAATATGAATATACAAGAAAATCCAATTTATACATAAATATAAGATTTTGGAGTTCTTCTAAACGCACGGCCGTGTTTGCTTTATGTCAACTTCATTAAGATGTAAAAGGTTAATTAACTTAAGTATGTAAAACTAATGATTAGAAGCTACTTAATATCGACTGCTAAATATACATATACAAGAAAATCGGCTTTATATTTAAATATAAGATTTTTGAATTTTTCAAATGCACTGGCGTTGTGGCTTTATGTCAACGTCAGTAAGATTAAGAAGGTTAATTAACTTAAATATGTCAATTTATTGATTTGAAGTATCTCAATATCGGTTGCTAAATGTGTATATACAAGAAAATCGACTTTATACTTCAAAATAAGATTATGGAATTTTTCCAAATGCACTGCCCTTATGGCTTCATGTCAACTTCAGTAAGATGAAGAACGTTATTTAACTGAAATATGTGAAGTTAATTATTTAAAGCAACTCAATATCGATTGCTAAATGCGTATATACAAGAAGATCGACTTTATATCTAAATATAAGATTATGGAATTTTTCCAAATGCACTGCCCTTATGGCTTCATGTCAACTCCGTTAAGATGTAGAAGGTTAATTAACTTAAATATGTGAAGTTAATGTTTTGAAGCATCTCAATATCGATTGCTAAATGTGAATATGCAAGAAAATCGACTTAACAATATCGATTGCTAAATGCGTATAAACAAGAAAATCGACTTTATACTTCAATATAAGATTTTGGAATTCTTCTAAATGCACTGCCGTTATGGCTTTATGTTAACTTCGGTAAGATGTAAAAGGTTATTTAGTTTAAATATGTGAAGCTAATGATTTGAAGCAATGCAATATCGATTGCTAAAGATGAATATTCAAGAAAATCTACTTCATACGTAAATATAAGATTTTGGAATTCTTAAAAATGCACTGTCGTTATGGCTTTATGTCAACTTCGGCAAGATGAAGAAAGTTACTTAACATAAATATGTGAAGTTAATGATTTGAAGTAATACAATATCGATTGCTAAATATGAATATACAAGAAAATCGATTTTATACATTAATATATGATTTTGGAATTCTTCTAAGTCCACTGCCGTAATGGCTATATGTCAACTTCAGTAAGAAGTAGAAGAAGGTTTATTTATTTAAATATGTTAAACTAATGATTTCAAGAAACTCAATATCGATTGCTAAATGTGTATATACAATTAAAGCGACTTTATTTTTCAATATAAGATTATGGAATTTTTCCAAATACACTGCCGTTATGACGTTATGTCAACTTCAGTAAGATGAAGAACGTTATTTAACTGAAATATGTGATGATGTTAATTGCTAAATGCGTATAAACAAGTAAATCGACTTTATACCTAAATATAAGATTTTGGAATTCTTCTAAATGCACTGCCGTTAGGGCTTTATGTTAACTTCGGTAAGATGTAAAAGGTTATTTAGATTAAATATGTGAAGCTAATGATTTGAAGCAATGCAATATCGATTGCTAAAGATGAATATACAAGAAAATCTACTTTATACGTAAATATAAGATTTTGGAATTCTTAAAAATGCACTGTCGTTATGGCTTTATGTCAACTTCGGCAAGATGAAGAAAGTTACTTAACATAAATATGTGAAGTTAATGATTTGAAGCAATACAATATCGATTGCTAAATATGAATATACAAGAAAATCGATTTTATACATTAATATATGATTTTGGAATTCTTCTAAGTGCACTGCCGTAATGGCTTTATGTCAACTTCAGTAAGAAGAAGAAGAAGGTTTATTTATTTAATTATGTTAAACTAATGATTTCAAGAAACTCAATATCGATTTCTAAATGTGTATATACAATAAAATCGACTTAATACTTCAATATAAGATTATGGAGTTTTTCCAAATACACTGCCGTTATGACGTTATGTCAACTTCAGTAAGATGTAGAAGGTTTATTTAATTTATTATATGTGAAGTTAATGATTTGAAGCATCTCAATATCGATTGCTAAATGTGAATATACAAGAAAATCGACTTAACAATATCGATTGCTAAATGCGTATAAACAAGAAAATCGACTTTATACCTAAATATAAGATTTTGGAATTCTTCTAAATGCACTGCCGTTATGGCTTTATGTTAACTTCGGTAAGATGTAAAAGGTTATTTAATTTAAATATGTGAAGTTAGTGATTTGAAGCAATGCAATATCGATTGCTAAAGATGAATCTACAAGAAAATCAACTTTATACGTAAATATAAGATTTTGGAATTCTTAAAAATGCACTGCCGTTATGGCTTTATGTCAACTTCGGCAAGATAAAGAAAGTTTCTTAACATAAATATGTGAAGTTAATGATTTGAAGCAATACAATATCGTTCCTAAATGTGTTTATACAAGAAAATCGACTTTATACTTCACTATAAGATTATGGAATTTTTCCAAATACACTGCCGTTATGGCGTTATGTCAACTTCAGTAAGATGAAGAAAGTTATTTAACTTAAATATGTGAAGTTAATTATTTGAAACAACTCAATATCGATTGCTAAATATGAATATACAAGAAAATCGATTTTATACATAAATATAAGATTTTGGAGTTCTTCTAAACGCACTGCCGTGTTTGCCTTATGTCAACTTCATTAAGATGTAAAAGGTTAATTAACTTAAATATATAAAACTAATGATTAGAAGCTACTTAATATCGACTGCTAAATATACACATACAAGAAAATCGACTTTATATCTAAATATAAGATTTTTGAATTTTTCAAATGCACTGCCGTTATGGCTTTAAACTTCAACTTCAGTAAGATGAAGAAGGTTAATTAACTTAAATATGTGAAGATAATGATTTGAAGTTAACTCAATATCGCTTACTAAGTGTATATATATAAGAAAATAGACTTTATACCTCAATATAAGATTATGGAATTTTTCCAAATGCACTGCCGTTATTGCTTTATGTCAACTTCAATAAGATGAAGAACGTTGTTTAACTGAAATATGTGAAGTTAGTTATTTTAAGCAACTCAATATCGATTGCTAAATGCGTATATACAAGAAGATCGACTTTATATCTAAATATAAGGTTGTGGAACTCTTCCAAATGCACTCCCCTTATGGCTTTATGTCAACTTCGGTAAGATGAAGAAAGTTATTCAACTTAAATATGTGAAGTAAATGATTTGAAGCAATACAATATCTATTGCTAAATATTCATACACAAGAAAATCGAATTTATACATAAATATAAGGTTTTGTAATTCTTCCAAATGCACTGCCGTTATGGCTTTATGTAAACTTCAGTAAGATGCTGATAGTTAATTAACTTAAATATGTGAATTTAATGATTTAAAGCAACCCAATATCGACTGCTAAATGTGTATATACAAGAAAATCGAATTTATATCTAAATATAAGATTTTGGAATTTTTCAAATGCACTGGCGTTATGGCTTTATGTCAACTTCAGTAAGATTAAGAAGGTTAATTAACTTAAATATGTCAATTTATTGATTTGAAGTATCTCAATATCGATTGCTAAATGTGTATATACAAGAAAATCGACTTTCTTCTTCTTCTTAATTGGCGTAGACACCGCTTACGCGATTATAGCCGAGTTAACAACAGCGCGCCAGTCGTTTCTCCTTTTCGCTACGTGGCGCCAATTGATATTCCAAGCGAAGCCAGGTCCTTCTCCACTTGGTCCTTCCAACGGAGTGGAGGTCTTCCTCTTCCTCTGCTTCCCCGGCGGGTACTGCGTCGAACATTTTCAGAGCTGGAGTGTTTTCATCCATCCGGACAACATGACCTAGCCAGCGTAGCCGCTGTCTTTTAATTCGCTGAACTATGTCAATGTCGTCATATATCTCGTACAGCTCATCGTTCCATCGGATGCGATAATCGCCGTGGCCAATGCGCAAAGGACCATAAATCTTTCGCAGAATTTTTCTCTCGAAAACTCGTAACGTCGACTCATCGGTTGCTGTCATCGCTAAAGCATCTGCACCATATAGCAGGACGGGAATTATGAGCGACTTATAGAGTTTAGCTTTTGTTTGTCGAGAGAGAACTTTGCTTTTCAATTTCCTACTCAGTCCGAAGTAGCACTTGTTGGCAAGAGCAAAGAGCGTTGGATTTCCAGGCTGACATTGTTGGTGGTGTTAATGCTGGTTCCTAAATAGACGAAATTATTTACAACTTCAAAGTTATAACTGTCAACAGTAACGTGAGAGCCAAGTCGCGAGTGCGACGACTGTTTGTTTGATGACAGGAGATATTTCGTTTTGCCCTAGTTCACTGCCAGACCCATTTTCTGTGCTTCCTTGTCCAGCCTGGAGAAAGCAGAACTAACGGCGCGGGTGTTGAGGCCGCCTTGTCTGAAACCTTGTTTGGTTACACAGCCGTATTAGTTTTGCGGGGATACCAAATTCAGACATCGCGGCATAAAGGCAGCTCCTTTTCGTGCTGTCGAAAGCAGCTTTGAAATCGACGAAGAGGTGGTGTGTGTCGATTCTCCTTTCACGGGTCTTTTCCAAGATTTGACGCATGGTGAATATCTGGTCGGTTGTTGATTTTCCAGGTCTGAAGCCACATTGATAAGGTCCAATCAGTTTGTTGACGGTGGGCTTTACTCTTTCACACAATACGCTCGATAGAACCTTATATGCGATGTTGAGGAGGATAATCCCACGGTAGTTTGGCGCAGATTGTGGGGTCTCCTTTTTTATGGATTGGGCATAGCACACTTAAACTCCAATCGTTTGGCATGCTCTCGTCCGACCATATTTTACAGAGAAGCTGATGCATGCTCCCTATTAGTTCTTCGCCGCCGTGTTTGAATAGCTCGGCCGGTAGTCCGTCGGCCCCTGCTGCTTTGTTGTTCTTGAGG
>NW_024395652.1:0-24511 GCF_016617805.1 Bactrocera tryoni | reverse complement strand
TTAAGTTAAATATGTTAAATTAATGATTTAAAGCAATTCAATATCGACTGCTAAATGTGTATATACGAGAAAATCGACTTTATACCTGAATATAAGATTGTCGAATTTGTACAAATGCATTGCCGTTATGGCTTTATGTCAACCTCAGTAAGATGAAGAAACATAATTAACTTAATTATGTTAAATTAATGATTGAGGGCAACTCAATATCGATTGCTAAATGTGTATACACAAGAAAGTCGACTTTATACCTGAACATAAGATTGTCGAATTTTTAAAAAAGCATTGCCGTTATGGCTTTATGTCAACCTCAGTAAGATGAAGAAACATAATTAACTTAAACATGTTAAACTAATGATTTGGAGCAACTCAATATCGATTGCTAAATGTGTATACACAAGAAAGTCGACTTTATACCTGAACATAAGATTGTCGAATTTTTAAAAAAGCTTTGCCGTTATGGCTTTATGTCAACCTCAGTAAGATGAAGAAACATAATTAACTTAAACATGTTAAACTAATGAATTGGGGCAACTCAATATCGATTGCTAAATGTGTATACACAAGAAAGTCGACTTTATACCTGAACATAAGATGGTCGAATTTTTACAAATCCACTGCCGTTATGGCTTTATGTCAACTTCGGTAAGATGAAGAAAGTTAATTAACTTAAATATGTTAAATTAATGACTTAAGGCAATTCAATATCGACTGCTAAGTGTGCATGTACAAGAAAATCGACTTTATACCTGAAAATAAGATTGTCGAATTGATCCAAATGCAGTGCCGTTATGGCTTTATGTCAACCTCAGTAAGATGAAGAAAGTTATTTAAGTTATTTAAGTTAAATATGTTAAATTAATGATTTAGGGCAATTCCATATCGACTTCTTAGTGTAAATATAGGAGAAAATCGACTTTATATCTGAATATAAGATTGTCGAATTTTTACAAATGCACTGCCGCTATGGCTTTATGTCAACTTCGGTAGATAGATAAATGTTATGAGGTAATGCACCGCGACCTAGGGTCTATTGTGCCCTCGTCAACTTCGGTAAGATGAAGAAATTTAATTAACTTAAATATGTTAAATTAATGATTTAAGGCAATTCCGTATCGACTTCTAAGTGTGTATATTCAAGAAATTCGACCTTATACCTGAATATCAG
Organism: Bactrocera tryoni; assembly: GCF_016617805.1. Lineage (NCBI taxonomy): Eukaryota > Metazoa > Arthropoda > Insecta > Diptera > Tephritidae > Bactrocera > Bactrocera tryoni. Next base: position 23,343 of record NW_024395652.1, on the reverse strand, counting down.
ATTGTCGAATTTTTACAAATGCACTGCCGTTATGGCTTTATGTCAACTTCGGTAAGATGAAGAAAGTTGATTATATCAAATATGTTAAATTAATGATTTAAGGCAAATCAGTATTGACTGCTAAATGTGTATATACAAGAACATCGACCTTATGCCTGAACATAAGAATGTCGAAATCTTCCAAATGCACTGCCGTTAAGGCTTTATGTCAACTTCGGTAAGATGAAGAAGCATAATTAACTTAAATATGTTAAACTAATGATTTAAGGCAATTCAATATCGACTGCTAAATGTGTATACACAAGAAAGTCGACTTTATACCTGAACATAAGATTGTCGAATTTTGACAAATCCACTGCCGTTATGGCTTTATGTCAACTTCGGTAAGATGAAGAAAGTTAATTAACTTAAATATGTTAAATTAGTGACTTAAGGCAATTCAATATCGACTGCTAAGTGTGCATGTACAAGAAAATCGACTTTATACCTGAAAATAAGATTGTCGAATTTTTAAAAATGCGCTGCCGCTATGGCTTTATGTCAACTTCGGTAAGATGAAGAAAGTAAATTAACTTAAATATGTTAAATTAATGATTTAAGGCAATTCTGTATCGACCTCTACGTGTGTATATACAAGAAAATCGACTTTATATCTGAATATAAGATTGTCGAATTGATCCAAATGCAGTGCCGTTATGGCTTTATGTCAACCTTAGTAAGATGAAGAAAGTTATTTAAGTTAAATATGTTAAATTAATAATTTAAGGCAATTCAATATCGACTGCTAAATGTGTATATACGAGAAAATCAATTTTATACCTGAATATAAGATTGTCGAATTTTTACAAATGCACTGCCGCTATGGCTTTATGTCCACTTCGGTAGATAGATAAATGTTATGAGGTAATGCACCGCGACCTAGGGTCTGTTGTGCCCTCGTCAACTTCGGTAAGATGAAGAAAGTTAATTAACTTAAATATGTTAAATTAATGATTTAAGGCAATTCCGTATCGACTTCTAAGTGTGTATATACAAGAAAATCGAATTTATATCTGAATATAAGATTGTCGAATTATTCCAAATGCAATGCCGTTATGGCTTTATGTCAACTTTAGTAAGATGAAGAAAGTTAATTAACTTAAATATGTTAAATGAATGATTTAAGGCAATTCAATATGGACTGCTTAATGTGTATATACAAGAACATCGACTTTATACCTGAATATAAGAATGCCGAATTCTTCCAACTGCACTGCCGTTATTGCTTTATGTATATTTCGGTAAGATGAAGAATCATAATTAACTTAAATACGTTAAACTAATGATTTGAAGCAACTCTATATCGATTGCTAAATGTGTATACACATGAAAGTCGACTTTATACCTGAACATAAGGTTGTTGATTTCTACAAACTGCATTGTCGTTATGGCTTTATTTCAACTCCGGTAAGATTAAGAAGGCTAACTAACTTAAATATGGTAAATTAATGTTTTGAAGCAACTCAATATCGACTGCTAAATGTGTATACACAAGAAAGTCGAATTTATACCTGAACATAAGATTGTCGAATTTTTACAAATGCACTGCCGTTATCGTTTAGGAAGATGAAAAAGGTTAATTAACATAAGTATGTTAAAGTTATGATTTCAGGCAATTCAATATCGACTGCTAAATGTGTATATACAAGAAAATTGACTATATACCGGAATATAAGAATGTCGAATTCTTCCAAATGCACTGCCGTTATGGGTTTATGTCAACTTCGGTAAGATGAAGAAAGCTAATTAAGTTAAATAAGTTAAATCAATGATTTAGGGCAATTCAATGTCGACTGCTAAATGTGTATATACAAGAAAATCGACTTTACACCTGAATATAAGATTGTCGAATTTTTACAAGTGCACTGCCGCTATGGCTTTATGTCAATGCACCGCGACCTAGGGTCTATTGGTACTTCGGTAAGATGAAGAAAGTTAATTAACTTAAATATGTTAAATTAATGATTTAAGGCAATTCCATATCGATTTCTAAGTGTGTATATACAAGAAAATCGACTTTATACCTGAATATAAGATTGTCGAATTTTTACAAATGCACTGCCGCTATGGCTTTATGTCAACTTCGGTAGATAAATAAATGTTATGAGGCAGTGCACCGCGTCCTAGGGTCTATTGTGCCCTCGTACACTTCGGTAAGATGAAGAAAGTTAATTAACTTAAATATGTTAAACTAATGATTTAAGCCAATTCAATATCGACTGCTAAATGTGTATATACAAGAAAATCGTCTTTATACCTGAATATAAGAATGTCGAATTCTTCCAAATGCAGTACCTTTATGGCTTTATGTTAAATTCGGTAAGATGAAGAAGCATAATTAACTTAAATATGTTAAAACAATGATTTGAAGCAACTCAATATCGATTGCTAAATGTGTATACACAATAAAGTCGACTTTATACCTGAACATAAGATTGTCGAATTTTGACAAATCCACTGCCGTTATGGCTTTATGTCAACTTTGGTAAGATGAAGAAAGTTAACTAACTTAAATATGTTAAATTAATGATTTACGGCAATTCAATATCGACTGCTATGTGTGTATTTACAAGAAAATCGACTTTATACCTGAACATAAGATTGTCGAATTTTAACAAATGCACTTCCGTTATGGCTTTATGTCAACTTCAGGAAGATGAAAAAGGTTAATTAACTTAAGTATGTTAAACTAATTATTTAAAGCAATTCAATATCGACTGGTAAATGTGTATATACGAGAAAATCGACTTTATACCTGTGTACAAGATTGTCGAATTTTTACAAATGCACTGCCGTTATGGCTTTATGTCAACTTCAGTAAGATGAAGAAGCAATTAACTTAAATATGTTAAACTAATGATTTAAGGCAATTCAATATCGACTGCTAAATGTGTATATACAAGAACATCGACTATATACCTGAACATAAGAATGTCGAATTCTCCCAAATGCACTACCGTTATGGCTTTATGTCAACTCCGGTAAGATGAAGAAGGCTAATTAACTTAAATATGGTAAATTAATGATTTGAAGCAACTCAATATCGATTGCTAAATCTGTACACAAGAAAGTCGACTTTATACCTGAACATAAGATTGTCGAATTTTTACAAATGCACTGCCGTTATGGCTTTATGTCAACTTCAGTAAGATGAAGAAGCAATTAACTTAAATATGTTAAATTAATGATTTACGGCAATTCAATATCGACTGCTATGTGTGTATTTACAAGAAAATCGACTTTATACCTGAACATAAGATTGTCGAATTTTAACAAATGCACTTCCGTTATGGCTTTATGTCAACTTCAGGAAGATGAAAAAGGTTAATTAACTTAAGTATGTTAAACTAATTATTTAAAGCAATTCAATATCGACTGGTAAATGTGTATATACGAGAAAATCGACTTTATACCTGAGTACAAGATTGTCGAATTTTTACAAATGCACTGCCGTTATGGCTTTATGTCAACTTCAGTAAGATGAAGAAGCAATTAACTTAAATATGTTAAACTAATGATTTAAGGCAATTCAATATCGACTGCTAAATGTGTATATACAAGAACATCGACTATATACCTGAACATAAGAATGTCGAATTCTCCCAAATGCACTACCGTTATGGCTTTATGTCAACTCCGGTAAGATGAAGAAGGCTAATTAACTTAAATATGGTAAATTAATGATTTGAAGCAACTCAATATCGATTGCTAAATGTGTACACAAGAAAGTCGACCTTATACCTGAACATAAGATTGTCGAATTTTTACAAATGCACTGCCGTTATGGCTTTATGTGATTTTCAGTAAGATGAAGAAGCAATTAACTTAAATATATTAAACTAATGATTTAAGGCAATTCAATATCGACTGCTTAATGTGTATATACAAGAACATCGACTTTATACCTGATAATAAGAATGTCGAATTCTTCTAAATGCACTGCCGTTATGGCTTTATGTCAACTTCAGTAAGATGAGGAAGGTCAATTAACTTAAATATGTTAAACTAGTGATTTAAGGCAATTCAATACCGACTGCTAAATGTGTATATAAAAGAACATCGACTTTATACCTGAATATAAGATTGTCGAATTTTGAAAATGCACTGCCGCTATGGCTTTATGTCAATTTCGGTAGATAGATAAATGTTATGAGGTAATGCACCGTGACCTAGGGTCTATTGTTTCCTCGTCAACTTCGGTAAGATGAAGAAAGTTAATTAACTTAAATATGTTAAATTAATGATTTAAGGCAATTCCGTATCGACTTCTAAGCGTGTATATACAAGAAAATCGACTTTATATCTGAATATAAGATTGTCAAATTATTTCAAATGCAGTGCCGTTATGGCTTTATGTCAACTGCAGTAAGATGAAGAAAGTTATTTAAGTTAAATATGTTAAATTAATGATTTAGGACAATTCAATATCGACTGCTAAATGTGTATATACAAGAAAATCGACTATATACCTGAATATAAGATAGTCGAAATTTTACAAATGCACTGCCGTTATGGCTTTATGTCAACTTTAGTAAGATGAAGAAAGTTAATTAACTTAAAAATGTTAAATTAATGATTTAAGGCAAATCAGTATCGACTGCTAAATGTGTATATACAAGAACATCGACCTTATGCCTGAACATAAGAATGTCGAATTCTTCCAAATGCACTGCCGTTATGGCTTCATGTCAACTTCAGCAAGGTGAAGAAAGTTAATTAACTTCAATATGTTAAACTAATGATTTAGGGCATTTCAATATCGACTGCTAAATATGTATATTGAAGAAAATCGACCTTAAAACTTAATATAAGAATGTCGAATTCTTCCAAATGCACTGCCGTTATGGCTTTATTTCAACTCCGGTAAGATGAAGAAAGGTAATTAAGTTAAATATGGTAAATTAATGTTTTGAAGCAACTCAATATCGATTGCTAAATGTGTATACACAAGAAAGTCGACTTTATACCTGAACATAAGATTGTCGAATTTTTACAAATGCACTGCCGCTATGGCTTTATGCCAACTTCAGTAAGATGAAGAAGCAATTAACTTAAATATGTTAAACTAATGATTTAAGGCTATTCAATATCGACTGCTAAATGTGTATATACAAGAACATCGACTTTATACCTGAACATAAGATTGTCGATTTCTTCCAACTGTATTGCCGTTATGGCTTCATGTCAACTTCGGTAAGATGAAGAAAGTTAATTAACTTAAATATGTTAAACTAATGATTTAATTCAATTCAATATCGACTGCTAAGTGTGTATATACAAGAAAATCGACTTTATACCTGAACATAAGATTGTCATATTCTTCCAAATACACTACCGTTAATTAACTTAAATATGTTAAATAAATGACTTAAGGCAATTCAATATCGACTGCTAATTGTGTATATACAAGAAAATCGACTTTATACCTGAATATAAGATTGTTGAATTTTTACAAATGCACTGCCGTTATGGCTTTATGTCAACTTCGGTAAGATGAAGAAAGTTAATTAACTTAAATATGTTAAATTAATGATTTAAAGCAATTCAATATCGACTGCTAAGTATGTATATACAAGAAAATCGACTTTATACCTGAACATAAGATTGTCGGCTTCTTCCAAATGCACTGCCGTTATGGCTTCATGTCAACTTCAGTAAGGTGAAGAAAGTTAATTAACTTCAATATGTTAAACTAATGATTTAGGGCATTTCAATATCGACTGCTAAATATGTATATTGAAGAAAATCGACCTTAAAACTTAATATAAGAATGTCGAATTCTTCCAAATGCACCGCCGTTATGGCTTTATGTCAACCTCAGTAAGATGAAGAAGCGTAATTAACTTAAATATGTTAAACTATTGATTTAAGGCAATTCAATATCGACTGGTAAATGTGTATATACAAGAAAATCGACTTTATACCTGAATATAAGATTGTCGAATTTTTACAAATGCACTGCCGTTATGACTTTCTGTCAACTTCGGTAAGATGAAGAAAGTTAATTAACTTAAATATATTAAATTAATGATTTAAGGCAATTCAATATCGACTGGTAAATGTGTATATACAAGAAAATCGACTTTGTAATTGAATATAAGATTGTCGAATTTTCACAAATGCACTGCCGTTATGGCTTTATGTCAACTTCGGTAATATGAAGAAGGCTAATTAACTTAAATATGGTAAATTAATGATTTGAAGCAACTCAATATCGATTGCTAAATGTGTATATACAAGAAAGTCGACTTTATACCTGAACATAAGACTGTCGATTTCTTCCAACTGCCTTGCTGTTATGGCTTCATGTCAACTTCAGTAAGATGAAGAAAGTTAATTAACTTAAGTATGTTAAACTAATTTTTTAAGGCAATTCAATATCGACTGCTAAATGTGTATATACAAGAAAATCGACTTTATACCTGAATATAAGATTGTCGAATTTTTACAAATGCACTGCCGTTATGGCTTTATGTCAACTTCAGGAAGCTGAAGAAGGTTAATTAACTTAAGTATATTAAACTAATGATTTAAGGCAATTCAATATCAACTGCTTAATGTGTATATACAAGAAAATCGACTATATACCTGAATATAAGATAGTCGAAATTTTACAAATGCACTGCCGTTATGGCTTTATGTCGACTTCAGTAAGATGAAGAAAGTTAATTAACTTAAAAATGTTAAATTAATGATTTAAGGCAAATCAGTATCGACTGCTAAATGTGTATATACAAGAAAATCGACCTTATGCCTGAACATAAGAATGTCGAATTCTTCCAAATGCACTGCCGTTATGGGTTTATGTCAACTTCGGTAAGATGAAGAAAGTTATTTAAGTTAAATCAATGATTTAGTGATATTCAATATCGACTGCTAAATGTGTATATACAAGAAAATCGACTTTACACCTGAATATAAGATTGTCGAATTTTTACAAATGCACTGCCGCTATGGCTTTATGTCAACTTCGGTAGATAGATAAATGTTATGAGGTAATGCACCGCGACCTAGGGTCTATTGTGCCCTCGTCAACTTCGGTAAGATGAAGAAAGTTAATTAACTTAAATATGTTAAATTAATGATTTAAGGCAATTCCGTATCGACTTCTAAGTGTGTATATACAAGAAAATCGAATTTATATCTGAATATAAGATTGTCGAATTATTCCAAATGCAGTGCCGTTATGGCTTTATGTCAACTTCAGTAAGATGAAGAAAGTTAATTAACTTAAATATGTTAAATGAATGATTTAAGGCAATTCAATATGGACTGCTAAATGTGTATATACAAGAAAGTCGACTTTATACCTGAACATAAGATTGTCGAATTTTTACAAATGCACTGCCGTTATGGGTTTATGTCAACTTCGGTAAGATGAAGAAAGCAAATTAACTTAAATATGTTAAATTAATGATTTAAGGCAATTCAATATCGACTGCTAAATGTGTATATACAAGAAAATCGACTTTATACCTGAACATAAGATTGTCATATTCTTCCAAATACACTACCGTTAATTAACTTAAATAGGTTAAATTAATGACTTAAGGCAATTTAGTATCGACTGCTAATTGTGTATATACAAGAAAATCGACTTTATACCTGAATATAAGATTGTCGAATTTTTACAAATGCACTGCCGTTATGGCTTAATGTCAACTTCGGTAAGAAGAAGAAAGTTAATTAACTTAAATATGTTAAATTAATGATTTAAGGCAATTCGATATCGACTGCTAAATGTGTATATACAAGAACATCGACCTTATGCCTGAACATAAGAATGTCGAATTCTTCCAAATGCACTGCCGTTATGGCTTCATGTCAACTTCAGCAAGGTGAAGAAAGTTAATTAACTTCAATATGTTAAACTAATGATTTAGGGCATTTCAATATCGACTGCTAAATATGTATATTGAAGAAAATCGACCTTAAAACTTAATATAAGAATGTCGAATTCTTCCAAATGCACAGCCGTTATGGCTTTATGTCAACTTCAGTAAGATGAAGAAAGTTAATTAACTTAAAAATGTTAAATTATTGATTTAAGGCAAATCAGTATCGACTGCTAAATGTGTATATACAAGAACATCGACCTTATGCCTGAACATAAGAATGTCGAATTCTTCCTAATGCACTGCCGTTATGGGTTTGTGTCAACTTCGGTAAGATGAAGAAAGCTAATTAACTTAAATATGTTAAATTAATGATTTAAGGCAATTCAATATCGACTGCTAAGTGTGTATATACAAGAAAATCGATTTTATACCTGAACATAAGATTGTCATATTCTTCCAAATACACTACCGTTAATTAACTTAAATATGTTAAATTAATGATTTAAGGCAATTCCGTATCGACTTCTAAGTGTGTATATACAAGAAAATCGACTTTATACCTGAACATAAGATTGTCGGCTTCTTCCAAATGCACTGCCGTTATGGCTTCATGTCAACTTCAGTAAGGTGAAGAAAGTTAACTTCAATATGTTAAACTAATGATTTAGGGCATTTCAATATCGACTGCTAAATATGTATATAGAAGAAAATCGACTTTATACCAGAATATAAGAATGTCGAATTCTTCCAAATGCACTGCCGTTATGGCTTTATTTAAACTTCAGTAAGATGAAGAAGCAATTAACTTAAATATGTTAAACTAATGATTTAAGGAAACTCAATATCGACTGCTAAATGTGTATATACAAGAACATCGACTTTATACCTGAATATAAGATTGTTTAATTCTTCCAAATGCACTGCCGTTATGGCTTAATGTCAACTTCAGTAAGATGAAGTAGCATAGTTAACTTAAATATGTTAAACTTATGATTTAGGGCATTTCAATATCGACTGCTAAATATGTATATAGAAGAAAATCGACTTTATACCAGAATATAAGAATGTCGAATTCTTCCAAATGCACTGCCGTTATGGCTTTATGTCAACTTCAGTAAGATGATGAAGCAATTAACTTAAATATGTTAAATTAATGATTTAAGGCAACTCAATATCGACTGCTAAATGTGTATATACAAGAACATCGATTTTATACCTGAATATAAGATTGTCGATTTCTTACAAATGCACTGCCGTAATGGCTTTATGTCAGCCTCGGTAAGATGAAAAAAGTTAATTATTTTAAGTATGTTAAACTAAATATTTAAGGCAATTCAATATCGACTGCTAAATGTGTATATATGTAGAAGAAAATCGTCTTTATACCTGAATATAAGAATGTTTAATTCTTCCAAATGCACTGCCGTTATGGCTTAATGTCAACTTCAGTAAGATGAAGTAGCATAGTTAACTTAAATATGTTAAACTAATGTTTTAGGGCATTTCAATATCGACTGCTAAATATGTATATAGAAGAAAATCGACTTTATACCTGAACATAAGAATGTCGAATTCTTCCAAATGCACTGTCGTTATGGCTTTATGCCAACTTCGGTAAGATGAAGAAGAATAATTAACTTAAATATGTTAAACTAATGATTTAGGGCATTTCAGTATCGACTGCTAAATGTGCAATCACAAGAAAGTCGACTTTATACCTGAACATAAGACTGTCGATTTTTTCCAACTGCCTTGCTGTTATGGCTTCATGTAAACTTCAGTAAGATGAGGAAGGCTAATTAACTTAAATATGGTAAATAAATGATTTGAAGCAACTCAATATCGATTGCTAAATGTGTATACACAAGAAAGTCGACTTACCTGAATATAAGATTGTCGAATTTTACAAATGCACTGCCGTTATGGCTTTATGTCAACTTCAGGAAGACGAAAAAGGTTAATTAACTTAAGTATGTTAAACTAATTATTTAAGGCAATTTAATATCGACTGCTAAATGTGTATATACATACAAGAAAATCGACTTTATACCTAATATAAGATTGTCGAATTTTTACAAATGCACTGCCGTTATGGCTTTATGTTAACTTCGGTAAGATGAAGAATGTTAATTAACTTAAATATGTTAAATTAATGATTTGAAGCAATTCCATATCGATTGCTAAGTGTGTATATACACGAAAATCGACTTTATACCTGAATATAAGATTGTCGAATTCTTCCAATTGCGCTGCCGTTATGGCTTTATGTCAACTTCAGTAAGATGAGGAAGGTCAATTAACTTAAATATGTTAAATTAATGATTTAAGGCAATTCAACATCGACTGCTAATGTGTATATAAAGAACATCGACTTTATACCTGAATATAAGAATGTCGAATTCTTCCAAATGCACTGCCGTTATGGCTTTATGTCAATTTCATTAAGATGAAGAAGAATAATTAACTTAAATATGTTAAACTAATGATTTAGGGCATTTCAATATCGACTGCTAAATATGTACATATATAGAAGAAACACGACTTTATACCTGAACATAAGAATGTCGATTTCTTTCTAATGCACTGTCGTTATGGGTTAATGTCAACTTCAGTAAGATGAAGAAGCATAATTAACTTAAATATGTTAAACTAATGATTTAAGGCAATTCAATATCGACCGCCTAATGTGTATGTACAAGAAAGTCGACTTTATACCTGAACATAAGAGTGTCGATTTCTTCTAACTGCTTTGCCGTTATGGCTTCATGTCAACTTCGGTAAGATGAAGAAAGTTAATTAACTTAAATATGTTAAACTAATGATTTAAGGCAATTCAATATCGACTCCTAAATATGTATATACAAGAAAATTGTCTTTATACCTGAATATAAGATTGTCGAATTCTTCCAATTGCACTGCCGTTATAGCTTTATGTCAACTTCAGTAAGATGAAGAAGCAATTAACTTAAATATGTTAAATTAATGATTTAAGGCAACTCAATATCGACTGCTAAATGTGTATATACAAGAACATCGATTTTATACCTGAATATAAGATTGTCGATTTCTTACAAATGCACTGCCGTAATGGCTTTATGTCAGCCTCGGTAAGATGAAAAAAGTTAATTATTTTAAGTATGTTAAACTAAATATTTAAGGCAATTCAATATCGACTGCTAAATGTGTATATATGTAGAAGAAAATCGACTTTATACCTGAACATAAGAATGTCGAATTCTTCCAAATGCACTGCCGTTATGGCTTAATGTCAACTTCAGTAAGATGAAGTAGCATAGTTAACTTAAATATGTTAAACTTATGATTTGAAGCAACTCAATATCGATTGCTAAATGTGTATGTACAAGAAAGTCGACTTTATACCTGAACATAAGAGTGTCGATTTCTTCTAACTGCTTTGCCGTTATGGCTTCATGTCAACTTCGGTAAGATGAAGAAAGTTAATTAACTTAAATATGTTAAACTAATGATTTAAGGCAATTCAATATCGACTGCTAGGTGTGTATATACAAGAAAATTGTCTTTATACCTGAATATAAGATTGTCGAATTCTTCCAATCGCACTGCCGTTATAGCTTTATGTCAACCTCAGTACGACGAGGAAGGTCAACTAACTTAAATATGTTAAATTAATGATTTAAAACAACTCAATATCGACTGCTTAATGTGAATATTTAAGAAAATCGATTTTATACCTGAACATAAGATTGTCGAGTTTTTACAAATGCACTTCCGTTATGGCTTTATGTCAACATCAGGAAGATGCAAAAGGTTAATTAACCTTAGTATGTTAAACTAATTATTTAAGGCAATTCGATATCGACTGCTAAATGTGTGTAGACAAGAACATCGACTTTATACCTAAACATAAGAATGTCGAATTCTTCCAAAAACACTGCCGTTATGACTTTATGTCAACTTCAGTAAGATGAAGAAGCAATTAACTTAAATATGTTAAACTAATGACTTAAGGCAATTCAATATCGACTGCTAAATGTGTATATACAAGAACATCGAATTTATACCTGAATATAAGAATGTCGAGTTCTTCCAAATGCACTGCCGTTATGGCTTTATGTTAACTTCAGTAAGATGAGGAAGGTTAATTAACTTAAATATGTTAAATTAATGATTTAAGGCAATTCAATATCGACTGCTAAATGTGTATGTACAAGAACATCGAATTTATGCCTGAATATAAGAATGTCGAATTCTTCCAAATGCACTGCCGTTATGGCTTTATGTCAACTTTAGTAAGATGAAGAAGCAATTAACTTAAATATGTTAAATTAATGATTTAAGGCAACTCAATATCGACTGCTAAATGTGTATATACAAGAACATCGATTTTATACCTGATTATAAGATTGTCGATTTCTTACAAATGCACTGCCGTTATGGCTTTATGTCAATCTTCGGTAAGATGAAGAAGTTTAATTAACTTAAGTATGTTAAACTAATGGTTTGAAGCAACTCAATATCGATTGCTAAATGTGTAATCACAAGAAAGTCGACTTTATACCTGAACATAAGATTGTCGAATTTTTACAAATGCACTTCCGTTATGGCTTTATGTCAACATCAGGAAGATGCAAAAGGTTAATTAACCTTGGTATGTTAAGCTAATTATTTAAGGCAATTCGATATCGACTGCTAAATGTGTGTAGACAAAAACATCGACTTTATACTTAAACATAAGAATGTCGAGTTATTCTAAAAACACTGCCGTTATGGCTTTATGTCAACTTCAGTAAGATGAAGATGCAATTAACTTAGGTATGTTAAACTAATTATTTAAGGCAATTCAATATCGACTGCTAAATATGTATACACAAGAAAGTCGACTTAATACCTGAATATAAGATTGTCGATTTCTTACAAATGCACTACCGTTATGGCTTTATGTCAATTTCGGTAAGATGAAGAAAGTTAATTAACTTGAATATGTTAAATGAATGATTTAAGGCAATTCCATATCGGCTGCCAAGTGTGTATATACAAGAAAATCGACTTTATACCTGAATATAAGATTGTCGAATTTTTTACAAATGCACTGCCGTTATGGCTTTATGTCAACTTCAGTAAGATGAAGAAAGTTATTTAACTTAAATATGTTAAATTAATGACTTATGGCAATTCAATATCGACTGCTAAGTGTGTATATACAAGAAAATCGACTTTATACCTGAATATAAGATTGTCGGATTCTTCCAAATGCACTGCCGTTATGGCTTTATGTCAACTTCGGTAAGATGAAGAAGCAATTAACTTAAATATGGTGAACTAATGTTTTAAAGCAACACAATATCGACTGCTAAATGTGTATATACAAGAACATCGAATTTATGCCTGACTATAAGAATGTCGATTTCTTACAAATGCACTGCCGTTATGGCTTTATGTCAACTTCAGTAAGATGAAGAAGCAACTAACTTAAATATGTTAAACTAATGATTTAAGGCAATTCAATATCGACTGCTAAATGTGTATATACAAGAACATCGAATTTATACTTGAATATAAGAATGTCGAGTTCTTCCAAATGCACTGCCGTTATGGCTTTATGTCAACTTCAGTAAGATGAAAAAAGTTAATTAACTTAAATATGTTAAATTAATGATTTAAGGCATTTCAATATCGACTGCTAAATGTGTATATACAAGAACATCGAATTTATGCCTGAATATAAGAATGTCGAATTCTTCCAAATGCACTGCCGTTATGGCTTTATGTCAACTTCAGTAAGATGAAGAAGCAGTTAACTTAAATATGTTAAACTAATGATTTAAAGCAAATTGATATCGACTGCAAAATGTGTATATACAGAACATCGACTTTATACCTGAATATAAGAATGTCGAATTCTTCCAAATGCACTGCCGTTATGGCTTAATGTCAACTTCAGTAAGATGAAGTAGCATAGTTAACTTAAATATGTTAAACTAATGATTTAGGGCATTTCAATATCGACTGCTATATATGTATATAGAAGAAACTCGACTTTATACCTGAATATAAGATTGTTGATTTCTTCCAACTGCATTGCCGTTATGGCTTTATGTCAACTTCAGGAAGATGAAAAAGGTTAATTAACTTAAGTATGTTAAACTAATTATTTAAGGCAATTCAATATCGACAGCTAAATGTGTATAGACAAGAAAATCGACTTTATACCTGAATATAAGATTGTCGAATTTTTTCAAATGCACTGCCGTTATGGCTTTATGTCAACTTCAGTAAGATGAAGAAGCAATTAACTTAAATATGTTAAACTAATGATTTAAGGCAACTCAATATCGACTGCTAAATGTGTATATACAAGAACATCGACTTTATACCTGAATATAAGAATGTCGAATTCTTCCAAATGCACTGCCGTTATGGCTTAATGTCAACTTCAGTAAGATGAAGTAGCATAGTTAACTTAAATATGTTAAACTAATGATTTAGAGCATTTCAATATCGACTCCTAAATATGTATATAGAAGAAATTCGACTTTATACCTGAATATAAGATTGTTGAATTCTTCCAACTGCATTGCCGTTATGGCTTTATGTCAACTTCAGGAAGATGAAAGAGGTTAATTAACTTAGGTATGTTAAACTTATTATTTAAGGCAATTCAATATCGACAGCTAAATGTGTATATACAAGAAAATCGACTTTATACCTGAATATAAATTGTCGAATTTTTACAAATGCACTGCCGTTATGGCTTTATGTCAACTTCAGTAAGATGAAGAAGCAATTAACTTAAATATGGTAAATAAATGATTTGAAGCAACTCAATATCGATTGCTAAATGTGTATACACAAGAAAGTCGACTTTATACCTGAATATAAGATTGTCGAATTTTACAAATGCACTGCCGTTATGGCTTTATGTCAGCTTCAGAAAGATGAAAAAGGTTAATTAACTTAAGTATGTTAAACTAATTATTTAAGGCAATTTAATATCGACTGCTAAATGTGTATATACAAACAAGAAAATCGACTTTATACCAAAATATAAGATTGTCGAATTTTTACAAATGCACTGCCGTTATGGCTTTATGTTAACTTCGGTAAGATGAAGAATGTTAATTGACTTTAATATGTTAAATTAATGATTTAAAGCAATTCCATATCGATTGCTAAGTGTGTATATACACGAAAATCGACTTTATACCTGAATATGAGATTGTCGAATTCTTCCAATTGCGCTGCCGTTATGGCTTTATGTCAACTTCAGTAAGATGAGGAAGGTCAATTAACTTAAATATGTTAAATTAATGATTTAAGGCAATACAATATCGACTGCTAAATGAGTATATACAAGAACATCGACTTTATACCTGAATATAAGAATGTCGAATTCTTCCAAATGCACTGCCGTTATGGCTTTATGTCAATTTCATTAAGATGAAGAAGAATAATTAACTTAAATATGTTAAACTAATGATTTAGGGCATTTCAATATCGACTGCTAAATATGTATATAGAAGAAAATCGACTTTATACCTGAACATAAGAATGTCGAATTCTTCCAAATGCACTGTCGTTATGGCTTAATGCCAACTTAAGTAAGATGAAAAAGCATAATTAACTTAAATATGTTAAACTAATGATTTAAGGCAATTCAATATCGACTGCTAGGTGTGTATATACAAGAAAATTGTCTTTATACCTGAATATAAGATTGTCGAATTCTTCCAATTGCACTGCCGTTATAGCTTTATGTCAACCTCAGTACGACGAGGAAGGTCAATTAACTTAAATATGTTAAATTAATGATTTAAAACAACTCAATATCGATTGCCTTATGTGAATATTTAAGAAAATCGAATTTATACCTGAACATAAGATTGTCGAATTTTTACAAATGCACTTCCGTTATGGCTTTATGTCTACATCAGGAAGATGCAAAAGGTTAATTAACCTTAGTATGTTAAACTAATTATTTAAGGCAATTCGATATCGACTGCTAAATGTGTGTAGACAAGAACATCGACTTTATACCTAAACATAAGAATGTCGAATTCTTCCAAAAACTCTGCCGTTATGGCTTTATGTCAACTTCAGTAAGATGAAGAAGCAATTAACTTAAATATGTTAAACTAATGATTTAAGGCAATTCAATATCGACTGCTAAATGTGTATATACAAGAACATCGAATTTATACCTGAATATAAGAATGTCGAGTTCTTCCAAATGCACTGCCGTTATGGCTTTATGTCAACTTCAGTAAGATGAAAAAAGTTAATTAACTTAAATATGTTAAATTAATGATTTACGGCAATTCAATATCGACTGCTAAATGTGTATATACAAGAACATCGAATTTATGCCTAAATATAAGAATGTCGAATTCTTCCAAATGCACTGCCGTTATGGCTTTATGTCAACTTCAGTAAGATAAAGAAGCAATTAACTTAAATATGTTAAATTAATGATTTAAGGCAACTCAATATCGACTGCTAAATGTGTATATACAAGAACATCGATTTTATACCTGAATATAAGATTGTCGATTTCTTACAAATGCACTGCCGTTATGGCTTTATGTCAACCTTCGGTAAGATGAAGAAGTTTAATTAACTTAAGTATGTTAAACTAATGGTTTAAAGCAACTCAATATCGATTGCTAAATGTGTAATCACAAGAAAGTCGACTTTATACCTGAACATAAGATTGTTGATTTCTTCCAACTGCATTGCCGTTATGGCTTTATGTCAACTTCAGGAAGATGAAAAAGGTTAATTAACTTAGGTATGTTAAACTAATTATTTAAGGCAATTCAATATCAACTGCTAAATATGTATACACAAGAAAGTCGACTTAATACCTGAATATAAGATTGTCGATTTCTTACAAATGCACTGCCGGTATTGCTTTATGTCAATTTCGGTAAGATGAAGAAAGTTAATTAACTTGAATATGTTAAATGAATGATTTAAGGCAATTCCATATCGACTGCTAAGTGTGTATATACAAGAAAATAGACTTTATACCTGAATATAAGATTGTCGAATTTTTACAAATGCACTGCCGTTATGGCTTTATCTCAACTTCTGTAAGACGAAGAAGGTAAACTAACTCAAATATGTTGAGTTAATGATTTAAGGCAATTCAATATCGACTGCTAAATGTATATATACAAGAAAATCGACTTAATACCTGAATATAAGATTGTTGAATTTTTACAAATGCACTGCCGTTATGGCTTTATGTCAACTTCGGTAAGATGAAGAAGAATAATTAACTTAAATATGTTAAACTAATGATTTAGGGCATTTCAGTATCGACTGCTAAGTGTGTATGTACAACAAAATCGACTTTATACCTGAATATAAGATTGTCGGATTCTTCCAAATGCACTGCCGTTATGGCTTTATGTCAACTTCGGTAAGATGAAGAAGTTTAATTAACTTAAGTATGTTAAACTAATGGTTTGAAGCAACTCAATATCGATTGCTAAATGTGTAGTCACAAGAAAGTCGACTTTATACCTGAACATAAGATTGTTGATTTCTTCCAACTGCATTGCCGTTATGGCTTTATGTCAACTTCAGGAAGATGAAAAAGGTTAATTAACTTAGGTATGTTAAACTAATTATTTAAGGCAATTCAATATCGACTGCTAAATATGTATACACAAGAAAGTCGACTTAATACCTGAATATAAGATTGTCGAATTTTTACAAATGCACTTCCGTTATGGCTTTATGTCAACTTCAGTAAGATGAAGAAGCATAATTAACTTAAGTATGTTAAACTAATTATTTAAGGCATTTCAATATCGACAGCTAAATGTGTATATACAAGAAAATCGACTTTATACCTGAATATAAGATTGTCGAATTTTTACAAATGCACTGCCGTTATGGCTTTATGTCAACTTCTGTAAGACGAAGAAAGTAAACTAACTTAAATATGTTAAATTAATGATTTAAAGCAATTCAATATCGACTGCTAAATAAGCATGTACAAGAAAGTCGACTCTATACCTGAATATAAGAATGTCGAATTCTTCCAAATGCACTGCCGTTATGGTTTTATGTCAATTTCATTAAGATGAAGAAGAATAATTAACTTAAATATGTTAAATTAATGATTTAAGGCAACTCAATATCGACTGCTAAGTGTGTATATACAAGAACATCGACTTTATACCTGAATATAAGAATGTCGAATTCTTCCAAATGCACTGCCGTTATGGCTTTATGTCAACTTCAGTAAGATGAAGAAGCAACTAACTTAAATATGTTAAACTAATGATTTAAGGCAATTCAATATCGACTGCTAAATGTGTATATACAAGAACATCGAATTTATACTTGAATATAAGAATGTCGAGTTCTTCCAAATGCACTGCCGTTATGGCTTTATGTCAACTTCAGTAAGATGAAAAAAGTTAATTAACTTAAATATGTTAAATTAATGATTTAAGGCATTTCAATATCGACTGCTAAATGTGTATATACAAGAACATCGAATTTATGCCTGAATATAAGAATGTCGAATTCTTCCAAATGCACTGCCGTTATGGCTTTATGTCAACTTCAGTAAGATGAAGAAGCAGTTAACTTAAATATGTTAAATTAATGATTTGAGGCAACTCAATTTCGACTGCTAAATGTGTATATACAAGAACATCGACTTTATACCTGAATATAAGAATGTCGAATTCTTCCAAATGCACTGCCGTTATGGCTTAATGTCAACTTCAGTAAGATGAAGTAGCATAGTTAACTTAAATATGTTAAACTAATGATTTAGGGCATTTCAATATCGACTGCTATATATGTATATAGAAGAAACTCGACTTTATACCTGAATATAAGATTGTTGATTTCTTCCAACTGCATTGCCGTTATGGCTTTATGTCAACTTCAGGAAGATGAAAAAGGTTAATTAACTTAAGTATGTTAAACTAATTATTTAAGGCAATTCAATATCGACAGCTAAATGTGTATAGACACGAAAATCGACTTTATACCTGAATATAAGATTGTCGAATTTTTACAAATGCACTGCCGTTATGGCTTTATGTCAACTACGGTAAGATGAAGAAGGCTAATTAACTTAAATATGGTAAACTAATGATTTAAGGCAATTCAATATCGACTGCTAAATGTGTATATACAAGAAAATCGACTTTATACCTGAATATAAGATTGTCGAATTTTTACAAATGCACTGCCGTTATGGCTTTATGTTAATTTCATTAAGATGAAGAAGAATAATTAACTTATATATGTTAAACTAATGATTTTGGGGCATTTCAATATCGACTGCTAAATATGTATATAGAAGAAAATCGACTTTATACCTGAATATAAGAATGTCGAATTCTTCCACATACACTGCCGTTATGGCTCAGTGTCAACTTCAATAAGATGAAGAAAGTTAATTAACTTAAATATGTTAAATTAATGATTTAAGGCAATTCAATATCGACTGCTTAATGTGCATATGCAAGAACATCGACTTTATACCTGAATATAAGAATGTCGAATTCTTCCAAATGCACTGCCGTTATGGCCTTATGTCAATTTCATTAAGATTAAGAAGAATAATTAACTTAAATATGTTAAACTAATGATTTAGGGCATTTCAATATCGACTGCTAAATATGTATATAGAAGAAAATCGACTTTATACCTGAACATAAGAATGTCGAATTCTTCCAAATGCACTGTCGTTATGGCTTAATGCCAACTTAAGTAAGATGAAAAAGCATAATTAACTTAAATATGTTAAACTAATGATTTAAGGCAATTCAATATCGACTGCTAGGTGTGTATATACAAGAAAATTGTCTTTATACCTGAATATAAGATTGTCGAATTCTTCCAATTGCACTGCCGTTATAGCTTTATGTCAACCTCAGTACGACGAGGAAGGTCAATTAACTTAAATATGTTAAATTAATGATTTAAAACAACTCAATATCGATTGCCTTATGTGAATATTTAAGAAAATCGAATTTATACCTGAACATAAGATTGTCGAATTTTTACAAATGCACTTCCGTTATGGCTTTATGTCTACATCAGGAAGATGCAAAAGGTTAATTAACCTTAGTATGTTAAACTAATTATTTAAGGCAATTCGATATCGACTGCTAAATGTGTGTAGACAAGAACATCGACTTTATACCTAAACATAAGAATGTCGAATTCTTCCAAAAACTCTGCCGTTATGGCTTTATGTCAACTTCAGTAAGATGAAGAAGCAATTAACTTAAATATGTTAAACTAATGATTTAAGGCAATTCAATATCGACTGCTAAATGTGTATATACAAGAACATCGAATTTATACCTGAATATAAGAATGTCGAGTTCTTCCAAATGCACTGCCGTTATGGCTTTATGTCAACTTCAGTAAGATGAAAAAAGTTAATTAACTTAAATATGTTAAATTAATGATTTACGGCAATTCAATATCGACTGCTAAATGTGTATATACAAGAACATCGAATTTATGCCTAAATATAAGAATGTCGAATTCTTCCAAATGCACTGCCGTTATGGCTTTATGTCAACTTCAGTAAGATAAAGAAGCAATTAACTTAAATATGTTAAATTAATGATTTAAGGCAACTCAATATCGACTGCTAAATGTGTATATACAAGAACATCGATTTTATACCTGAATATAAGATTGTCGATTTCTTACAAATGCACTGCCGTTATGGCTTTATGTCAACCTTCGGTAAGATGAAGAAGTTTAATTAACTTAAGTATGTTAAACTAATGGTTTAAAGGAACTCAATATCGATTGCTAAATGTGTAATCACAAGAAAGTCGACTTTATACCTGAACATAAAATTGATGATTTCTTCCAACTGCATTGCCGTTATGGCTTTATGTCAACTTCAGGAAGATGAAAAAGGTTAATTAACTTAGGTATGTTAAACTAATTATTTAAGGCAATTCAATATCAACTGCTAAATATGTATACACAAGAAAGTCGACTTAATACCTGAATATAAGATTGTCGATTTCTTACAAATGCACTGCCGGTATTGCTTTATGTCAATTTCGGTAAGATGAAGAAAGTTAATTAACTTGAATATGTTAAATGAATGATTTAAGGCAATTCCATATCGACTGCTAAGTGTGTATATACAAGAAAATAGACTTTATACCTGAATATAAGATTGTCGAATTTTTACAAATGCACTGCCGTTATGGCTTTATCTCAACTTCTGTAAGACGAAGAAGGTAAACTAACTCAAATATGTTGAGTTAATGATTTAAGGCAATTCAATATCGACTGCTAAATGTATATATACAAGAAAATCGACTTAATACCTGAATATAAGATTGTTGAATTTTTACAAATGCACTGCCGTTATGGCTTTATGTCAACTTCGGTAAGATGAAGAAGAATAATTAACTTAAATATGTTAAACTAATGATTTAGGGCATTTCAGTATCGACTGCTAAGTGTGTATGTACAACAAAATCGACTTTATACCTGAATATAAGATTGTCGGATTCTTCCAAATGCACTGCCGTTATGGCTTTATGTCAACTTCGGTAAGATGAAGAAGTTTAATTAACTTAAGTATGTTAAACTAATGGTTTGAAGCAACTCAATATCGATTGCTAAATGTGTAGTCACAAGAAAGTCGACTTTATACCTGAACATAAGATTGTTGATTTCTTCCAACTGCATTGCCGTTATGGCTTTATGTCAACTTCAGGAAGATGAAAAAGGTTAATTAACTTAAGTATGTTAAACTAATTATTTAAGGCAATTCCATATCGACTGCTAAGTGTGTATATACAAGAAAATCGACTTTATACCTGAATATAAGATTGTCGAATTTTTACAAATGCACTTCCGTTATGGCTTTATGTCAACTTCAGTAAGATGAAGAAGCATAATTAACTTAAGTATGTTAAACTAATTATTTAAGGCATTTCAATATCGACAGCTAAATGTGTATATACAAGAAAATCGACTTTATACCTGAATATAAGATTGTCGAATTTTTACAAATGCACTGCCGTTATGGCTTTATATCAACTTCTGTAAGACGAAGAAAGTAAACTAACTTAAATATGTTAAATTAATGATTTAAAGCAATTCAATATCGACTGCTAAATGTGCATATACAAGAAAGTCGACTCTATACCTGAATATAAGAATGTCGAATTCTTCCAAATGCACTGCCGTTATGGCTTTATGTCAACTTCGGTAAGATGAAGAATGTTAATTAACTTAAATATGTTAAATTAATGATTTAAGGCAACTCAATATCGACTGCCAAGTGTGTATATACAAGAACATCGACTTAATACCTGAATATAAGATTGTCGAATTCTTTCAAATGCACTGCCGTTATGGCTTTATGTCAACTTCAGTAAGATGAGGAAGGTTGAATAACTTAAATATATTAAATCAACGATTTGAAGTAACTCAATATCGATTGCTAAATGTGTATATATAAGACAATCGATTTATACCTGTATATAAGAATGTCGAATTATTCCAAATGCATGCCGTTATGGCTTTATGTCAACTTCAGTAAGATGAGGAAGGTAAATTAACCTAAATATGTTAAATTAATGATTTAAGGCAATTCAATATCGACTGCTAAATGTGTATATACAAGAAAATCGACTTTATACCTGAATATAAGATTGTCGGATTCTGCCAAATGCACTGCCGTTATGGCTTTATGTCTACTTCAGTAAGATGAAGAAAGTTATTTAACTTAAATATGTTAAATTAATGATTTAAGGCAATTCAATATCGACTGCTAAAAGTATATATACAAGAAAATCGACTTAACACCTGAATATAAGAATGTCGAATTCTTCCAAATGCACTACCGTTATGGCTTTATGTCAACTTCGGTAAGATGAAGAAGAATAATTAACTTAAATATGTTAAACTAATGATTTAGGGCATTTCAGTATCGACTGCTAAATGTGCAATCACAAGAAAGTCGACTTTATACCTGATAATAAGATTGTTGATTTCTTCCAACTGCATTGCCGTTATGGCTTTATGTCAACTTCAGGAAGATGAAAAAGGTTAATTAACTTAGGTATGTTAAACTAATTATTTAAAGCAATTCAATATCGACTGCTAAATATGTATACACAAGAAAGTCGACTTAATACCTGAATATAAGATTGTCGAATTTTTACAAATGCACTTCCGTTATGGCTTTATGTCAACTTCAGGAAGATGAAAAAGGTTAATTAACTTAAGTATGTTAAACTAATTATTTAAGGCAATTCAATATCGACAGCTAAATATGTATATACAAGAAAATCGACTTTATACCTGAATATAAGATTGTCGAATTTTTACAAATGCACTGCCGTTATGGTTTTATGTCTACTTCAGTAAGATGAAGAAAGTTAATTAACTTAAATATGTTAAATTAATGATTTAAAGCAATTCAATATCGACTGCTAAATGTGTATATACAAGAAAGTCG
>NW_024395651.1:0-7255 GCF_016617805.1 Bactrocera tryoni | reverse complement strand
AAATCGACTTTATATCTGAATATAGCATTGTCGAATTCTTCCAAATGCACTCCCGGTATGGCTTTATGTCAACTTCAGCAAGATGAAGAAGGTTAATTATCTTAAATATTTGATGTTAATGATGTAAAGCAGCTCAATATCGACTGCTAAATATGTATAAACAAGAAAATCGACTTTATACCTGAATATAACATTGTCGAATTCTTCCAAATGCACTGCCGTTATGGCTTTATGCCAACTTCAGTAAGATGAAGAAGGCTAGTTAACTTAAATATGTTAAACTAATGATTTAAAGCAACTCCATATCGACTGCTAAATGCGTATGTACAAGAAAATCCACTGTATACCTGAATATAAGATTGTCGAATTCTTCCAAATGCACTGCCGTTATGGCTTTATGTCAACTTCGGTAGGATGAAGAAGGTTAATTGACTTAAATATGTTAAACTAATGATTTAACGCAACTCCATATCGACTGCTAAATGTGTATATACAAGAAATCGACTTTATACCTGAATATAAGATTGTCGAATTCTTCCAAATGCACTGCCGTTATGGCTTTATGTCAACTTCAATAAGATGAAAATGGTAAATTAACTTAAAGATTTTAAATTAATGATTTAAAGCAACTCAATATCGACTGCTAAATGTGTATATACAGAAAATCGACTTTATACCTGAATATAAGATTGTCGAATTCTTCCAAATGCACTGCCGTTAGCTTTATGTCAACTTCAGCAAGATGAAGAAAGTTAATTACCTTAAGTATTTGATGTTAATGATTTAAAGCAACTCAATATCGACTGCTAACTGTGTACGTGCAAGAAAATCGACTTTATACCTGAATATACAATTGTCGAATTCTTCCAAATGCACTGCCGTTACGGCCTTACGTCAACTTCGGTAAGATGAAGAACGTTAAATAACTTAAGTTGGTCAAATTAGTGACTTAAAGCAACTCAATATCGACTGCTAAATGTGTATATACAAGAAAATCGACTGTATACCTGAATATAACATTGTCGAATTCTTACAAATGCACTGCCGGTATGGCTTTATGTCAACTTCAGCAAGATGAAGAAGGTTAATTATCTTAAATATTTCATGTTGATGATTAGAATCAACTCAATATTGACTGCTAAATGTGTATATACAAGAAAATCGACTTTATACTTGAATATAAGATTGCCGAATTCTTTTAAATGTACTGCCGTTATGGCTTTATGCCAGCTTCAGCAAGATGAAGAAGGTTAATTATCTTAAATATTTTATGTTGATGATTAGAGTCAACTCATTATTGACTGCTAAGTGTGTATATACAAGAAAATCGACTTTATACCTGAATATAAGATTGTCGAATTTTTCCAAATGCCCTGCCGTTATGGCTTTCCGTCAACTTCGGTAAGATGAAGAAGGCTAGTTAACTTAAATATGTTAAATTAATGACTTAAATATTTGATGTTAATGATTTAAAGCAACTCAATATTGACTGCTATATGCGTATATACAAGAAAATCGACTTTATATCTGAATATAGCATTGTCGAAATCTTCCAAATACACTGCCGGTATGGCTTTATGTCAACTTGAGCAAGATGAAGAAGGTTAGTTATCTTAAATATTTGATATTAATGATTTAAAGCAACTCAATATTGACTGCTAAATGTGTATATACAAGAAAATCGACTTTATACCTGAATATCAGATTGTCGAATTCTTCAAAATGCACTGCCGTTATGGCTTTATGTCAACTTCAGCAAGATGAAGAAAGTTAATTAACTTAAGTATTTGATGTTAATGATTTAAAGCAACTCAATATCGACTGCTAACTGTGTACGTGCAAGAAAATCGACTTTATACCTGAATATACAATTGTAGAATTCTTCCAAATGCACTGCCGTTACGGCCTTACGTCATCTTTGGTAAGATGAAGAAGGTTAAATAACTTAAGTTGGTCAAATTAGTGACTTAAAGCAACTCAATATCGACTGATAAATGTGTATATACAAGAAAACCGACTTTATACCTGAATATAAGATTGTCGAATTCTTCCAAATGCACTGCCGTTAGCTTTATGTCAACTTCAGCAAGATAAAGAAGGTAAATTATCTTAAATATTTGATGTTAATGATTTAAGACAACTCAATATCGACTGCTAATTTTGTATATACAAGAAAATCAGCTTTATACCTGAATATAAGATTGTCGAATTCTTCCAAATGCACTCCCGTTACGGCTTTACGTCAACTTCGGTAAGATGAAGAAGGTTAAATAACTTAAGTTGGTCAAATTAGTTACTTAAAGCAACTCAATATCGACTGCTTAGTGTGTATATACAAGAAAATCGACTTTATACCTGAATATAACATTGTCGAATTCTTCCAAATACACTGCCGTTATGGCTTTATGCCAACTTCAGTAAGATGAAGAAGGCTAGTTAACTTAAATATGTTAAATTAATGATTTAGAGCAACTCCATATCGACTGCTAACTGCGTACGTGCAAGAAAATCGACTTTATACCTAAATATAAAATTGTGGAATTCTCCCAAATGCATTGCCGTTATGGCTTTATGTCAACTTCAGCAAGATGAAGAAGGTAAGTTATCTTAAATATTTGATATTAATGATTTAGGACAACTCAATATCGACTTCTAAATGTGTATATACAAGAAAATCGACTCTATACCTGAATATAACATTGACAAATTCTTCCAAATGCACTGCCGTTATGGCTTTATGTCAAGTTCAGCAAGATGAAGAAGGTTAGTTATCTTAAATATTTGATGTTAATGATTTAAAGCAACTCCATATTGACTGCTATATGTGTATATACAAGAAAATCGACTTTATATCTGAATATAGCATTGACGAATTCTTGGCTTTATGTCAACTTCAGCAAGACGAAGAAGGTTAATTATCTTAAATATTTGATGTTAATGAATTGAAGCAACTCAATATCGACTGCAAGATGTGTATATACAAGAAAAACGCCTTTACACCTAAATATAATATTGTCGAATTCTTCCAAATGCACTGCCGGTATGGCTTTATGTCAACTTGAGCAAGATGAAGAAGGTTAGTTATCTTAAATATTTGATATTAATGATTTAGAGCAACTCAATATCGACTTCTAAATGTGTATATACAAGAAAATCGACTTTATACATAAACATAAAATTGTCCAATTCTTCAAAATGCACTGCCGTTATGGCTTTATGTCAACTTCAGTAAAATGAAGAAGGTTAATTATCTTCAATATTTGATGTTAATGATTTGAAGCAATTCAATATCAACTGCTAAATGTGTATATGCAAGAAAATCGACTTTTTACCTGAATATAAGATTGTCGAATTCTCCCAAATGCTCTGCCGTTATGGCTCTATGCCAACCTCAGCAAGATGCAGAAGGTTAATTAACTTAAATATTTGATGTTAATGATTTAAAGCAAATCAATATCGACTGCTAAATGTGAATATACAAGAAAATCGACTTTATACATAAACATAAAATTGTCCAATTCTTCAAAATGCACTGCCGTTATGGCTTTATGTCAACTTCAGTAAAATGAAGAAGGTTAATTATCTTCAATATTTGATGTTAATGATTTGAAGCAATTCAATATCAACTGCTAAATGTGTATATGCAAGAAAATCGACTTTTTACCTGAATATAAGATTGTCGAATTCTTCCAAATGCTCTGCCGTTATGGCTTTATGCCAACCTCAGCAAGATGCAGAAGGTTAATTAACTTAAATATTTGATGTTAATGATTTAAAGCAACTCAATATTGACTGCTAAATGTGTATATACAAGAAAATCGACTTTATATCTGAATATAGCATTGTCGAATTCTTCCAAATGCACTCCCGGTATGGCATTATGTCAACTTCAGCAAGATGAAGAAGGTTAATTATCTTAAATATTTGATGTTAATGATGTAAAGAAGCTCAATATCGACTGCTAAATATGTATAAACAAGAA
Organism: Bactrocera tryoni; assembly: GCF_016617805.1. Classification (NCBI taxonomy): domain Eukaryota; kingdom Metazoa; phylum Arthropoda; class Insecta; order Diptera; family Tephritidae; genus Bactrocera; species Bactrocera tryoni. The sequence continues at coordinate 3,273 of NW_024395651.1, read as the reverse complement.
AATCGACTTTATACCTGAATATAACATTGTCGAATTCTTCCAAATGCACTGCCGTTATGGCTTTATGCCAACTTCAGTAAGATGAAGAAGGCTAGTTAACTTAAATATGTTAAATTAATGATCTAGAGCAATTCCATATCGACTGCTAACTGTGTACGTGCAAGAAAATCGACTTTATGCCTAAATATAAAATTGTGGAATTCTCCCAAATGCATTGCCGTTATGGCTTTACGTCAACTTCGGTAAGATGAAGAAGGTTAAATACCTTAAGTTGGTCAAATTAGTGACTTAAAGCAACTCAATATCGACTGCTTAGTGTGTATATACAAGAAAATCGACTTTATACCTGAATATAACATTGTCGAATTCTTCCAAATGCACTGCCGGTTTGGCCTTATGTCAACGTCAGCAAGATGAAGAAGGTTAATTACGTTAAATATTTGATGTTAATGATTTGAAACAACTCAATATCGACTGCTAAATGTGTATATACAAGAAAATCGACTTTATATCTGAATAAAGCCTTGTCGAATTCTTCCAAATGCACTGCCGGTATGGCTTTATGTCAACTTCAGCAAAATGAAGAAGGTTAATTATCTTAAATATTTGATGTTAATGATTTAAAGCAACTCAATATTGACTGCTAAATGTGTATATACAAGAATATCGACTTTATACTTGAATATAAGATTGCCGAATTCTTTTAAATGTACTGCCGTTACGGCTTTATGCCAGCTTCAGCAAGATGAAGAAGGTTAATTATCTTAAATATTTTATGTTGATGATTAGAGTCAACTCATTATTGACTGCAAAATGTGTATATACAAGAAAATCGACTTTATACCTGAATATAAGATTGTCGAATTCTTCCAAATGCCCTGCCGTTATGGCTTTCCGTCAACTACGGTAAGATGAAGAAGGCTAGTTAACTTAAATATGTTAAATTAATGACTTAAATATTTGATGTTAATGATTTAAAGCAACTCAATATTGACTGCTATATGTGTATATACAAGAAAATCGACTTTATACCTGAATATCAGATTGTCGAATTCTTCAAAATGCACTGCCGTTATGGCTTTATGCCAACTTCAGTAAGATGAAGAAGGCTAGTTAACTTAAATATGTTAAATTAATGATCTAGAGCAATTCCATATCGACTGCTAACTGTGTACGTGCAAGAAAATCGACTTTATGCCTAAATATAAAATTGTGGAATTCTCCCAAATGCATTGCCGTTATGGCTTTACGTCAACTTCGGTAAGATGAAGAAGGTTAAATAACTTAAGTTGGTCAAATTAGTGACTTAAAGCAACTCAATATCGACTGCTAAATGTGTATATACAAGAAAATCGACTTTATACCTGAATATAGCATTGTCGAATTCTTCCAAATGCACTGCCGGTATGGCTTTATGTCAACTTCAGCAAGATGAAGAAGGTTAATTATCTTAAATATTTCATGTTGATGATTAGAATCAACTCAATATTGACTGCTAAATGTGTATATACAAGAAAATCGACTTTATACTTGAATATAAGATTGCCGAATTCTTTAAAATGTACTGCCGTTATGGCTTTATGCCAGCTTCAGCAAGATGAAGAAGGTTAATTATCTTAAATATTTTACGTTGATGATTAGAGTCAACTCATTATTGACTGCAAAATGTGTATATACAAGAAAATCGACTTTATACCTGAATATAAGATTGTCGAATTCTTCCAAATGCCCTGCCGTTATGGCTTTCCGTCAACTTCGGTAAGATGAAGAAGGCTAGTTAACTTAAATATGTTAAATTAATGACTTAAATATTTGATGTTAATGATTTAAAGCAACTCAATATTGACTGCTATATGCGTATATACAAGAAAATCGACTTTATATCTGAATATAGCATTGTCGAAATCTTCCAAATACACTGCCGGTATGGCTTTATGTCAACTTGAGCAAGATGAAGAAGGTTTATTATCTTAAATATTTGATGTTAATGATTTAAAGCAACTCAATATTGACTGCTAAATGTGTATATACATGAAATTCGACTTTATACCTGAATATAAGATTGTCGAATTCTTCAAAATGCACTGCCGTTATGGCTTTATGTCAACTTCAGCAAGATTAAGAAAGTTAGTTACCTTAAGCATTTGATGTTAATGATTTAAAGCAACTCAATATCGACTGCTAAATGTGTATATACAAGAAAATCGACTTTATACCTGAAAACAACATTGTCGAAATCTTCCAAATGCACTGCCGGTATGGCTTTATGTCAACTTGAGCAAGATGAAGAAGGTTAGTTATCTTAAATATTTGATACTAATGATTTAGGGCAACTCAATATCGACTTCTAAATGTGTATATACAAGAAAATCGAATTTATACATAAACATAAAATTGTCCAATTCTTCAAAATGCACTGCCGTTATGGCTTTATGTCAACTTCAGTAAAATGAAGAAGGTTAATTATCTTCAATATTTGATGTTAATGACTTGAAGCAACTCAATATCGACTGCTAAATGTGTATATGCAAGAAAATCAACTTTATACCTGAATATAACATTGTCGAATTCTTCCAAATGCACTGCCGATATGGCTTTATGTCAACTTCAGTAAGATGAAGAATTTTAATTATCTTAAATATTTGATGTTAATGATTTGAAGCAACTCAATATCGACTGCTAAATGTGTATATACAAGAAAATCGACTTTATACCTGAATATAACATTGTCGAATTCTTCCAAATGCACTGCCGATACGGCTTTATGTCAACTTCAGTAAGATGAAGAAGGTTAATTATCTTAAATATTTGATGTTAATGATTTGAAGCAACTCAATATCGACTGCTAAATGTGTATATACAAGAAAATCGACTTTATACCTGAATATAACATTGTCGAATTCTTCCAAATGCACTGCCTTTATGGCTTTATGTCAACTTCAGCAATATGAAGAAGGCTAATTGTCTAAAATATTTGATGCTAATGATTAGAAGCATCTCAATATTGACAGCTTAATGTGTATCTGCAAGAAAATCGACTTTGTACCTGAATATAAGATTGTCGAATTCTTCCAAATGCACTGCCGTTATGGCTTTATGCCAACTTCAGCAAGATGAAAAAGGTGAATTATCTAAAATATTTGATGCTAATGATTTGAAGCAACTCAATATCGACTGCTAAATGTGTATATACAAGCAAATCGAGTTTACACCTGAATGTAAAATTGTCGAATTCTTCCATATGCACTGCCGTTATGGCTTTATGTCAACTTC
>NW_024395650.1:0-15341 GCF_016617805.1 Bactrocera tryoni | reverse complement strand
TATTGAGTTGATTCAAATTATTTACTTCACTTATTTAAGTTAATTAACCTTCTTCATCTTATTGATGTTGACATAAAGCCATAACGGCAGTGCATTTGGAAGAATTCCACAATCGTATATTTAGACACAAAGTCGATTTTCTAGTATATACACATTAAGCAATCGATATTGAGTTGATTCAAATCCTTTACTTCACTTATTTAAGTTAATTAACCTTCTTCATTCTACTGAAGTTGACATAAAGCCATAACGGCAGTGCAATTCGAAGAATTCTACAATCCTATATTTAGACACAAAGTCGATTTTCTTGTATATACACATTTAGCAATCGATATTGAGTTGATTCGAATCATTTACTTCACTTATTTAAGTTAACTAACCTTCTTCATCTTACTGAAATTGAAATAAAGCCATAACGAGAGTGCATTTGGAAGAATTCCACAATCTTATATTAAAGTATAAAGTTAATTTTCTTGTATATACACATTTAGCAATCGATACTGAGTTGTTTCAAATTATTTACTTCACTTATTTAAGTTAATTAACCTTCCTCATCTTACTGAAGTTGACATAAAGCCATAACGGCAGTGCATTTGGGAGAATTCCACAATCTTATATTAAATTATAAAGTCGATTTTCTAGTATATACACATTTAGCAATCGATATTGAGTTGATTTAAATTATTTGCTTTACTTATTTAAGTTAATTAACCTTCTTCATCTTACTGAAGTTGACATAAAGCCATAACGGCAGTGCAATTCGAAGAATTCTACAATCTTATATTTAGACACAAAGTCGATTTTCTTGTATATACACATTTAGCAATCGATATTGAGTTGATTCAAATCATTTACTTCACTTATTTAAGTTAACTAACCTTCTTCATCTTATTGATGTTGACATAAGGCCATAACGGCAGTGCAATTGGAAGAATTCCACAATCGTATATTTAGACACAAAGTCGATTTTCTTGTATATATATATTTAGCAATCGATATTGTGTTGATTCAAATAATTTACTTCACTTATTTAAGTTAATTAACCTTCTTCATCCTACTGAAGTTGACATAAAGCGATAACGGCAGTGCATTTGGAAGAATTCCACAATCTTATATTAAATTATAAAGTCGATTTTCTAGTATATACACATTTAGCAATCGATATTGAGTTGACTCAAATTATTTACTTCACTTATTTAAGTTAATTAACCTTCTTCATCTTACTGAAGTTGACATAAAGCCATAACGGCAGTGCAATTAGAAGAATTCCACAATCCTATATTTAGACACAAAGTCGGTTTTCTTGTATATACACATTTAGCAATCGATATTGAGTTGACTCAAATTATTTACTTCACTTATTTAAGTTAATTAACCTTCTTCATCTTACTGAAGTTAACATAAAGCCATAACGGCAGTGCATTTGGAAGAATTCCACAATCGTATATTTAGACATAAAGTCGATTTTCTAGTATATACACATTTAGCAATCGATATTGAGTTGACTCAAATCATTTACTTCACTTATTTAAGTTAACTAACCTTCTTCATCTTACTGAAGTTGACATAAAGCCAAAACGGCAGTGCATTTGGAAGAATTCCACAATCGTATATTTAGACACAAAGTCGGTTTTATAGTATATACACATTTATCATTTGATATTGAGTTGATTCAAATAATTTACTTCACTTATTTAAGTTAACTAACCTTCTTCATCTTACTGAAATTGAAATAAAGCGATAACGGCAGTGCATTTGGAAGAATTCCACAATCTTATATTAAATTATAAAGTCGATTTTCTAGTATATACACATTTAGCAATCGATATTGAGTTTATTCAAGTTATTTACTTCACTTATTTAAGTTAATTAACCTTCTTCATCTTACTGAAGTTGACATAAAGCCATAACGGCAGTGCAATTGGAAGAATTCCACAATCCTATATTTAGACACAAAGTCGATTTTCTAGTATATACACATTTAGCAATCGATATTGAGTTGATTCAAATCATTTACTTCACTTATTTAAGTTAATTAACCTTCTTCATCTTATTGATGTTGACATAAAGCCATAACGGCAGTGCATTTGGAAGAATTCCACAATCCTATATTTAGACACAAAGTCGATTTTCTTGTATATACACATTTAGCAATCGATATTGAGTTGATCCAAATCCTTTACTTCACTTATTTAAGTTAATTAACCTTCTTCATTCTACTGAAGTTGACATAAAGCCATAACGGCAGTGCAATTGGAAGAATTCCACAATCCTTTATTTAGACAAAAAGTAGATTTTCTTGTATATACACATTTAGCAATCGATATTGAGTTGATTCAAATTATTTACTTCACTTATTTAAGTTAATTAACCTTCTTCATCTTACTGAAGTTGACATAAAGCCATAACGGCAGTGCATTTGGAAGAATTATACAATCTTATATTTAGATATAAAGTCGATTTTCTTGTATATACAAATTTAGCAATCGATATTGAGTTGATTCAAATCCTTTACTTCACTTATTTAAGTTAATTAACCTTCTTCATTCTACTGAAGTTGACATAAAGCCATAACGGCAGTGCAATTGGAAGAATTCCACAATCCTATATTTAGACACAAAGTCGATTTTCTTGTATATACACATTTAGCAATCGATATTGAGTTGATTCAAATAATTTACTTCACTTATTTAAGTTAACTAACCTTCTTCATCTTACTGAAGTTGACATAAAGCCATAACGGCAGTTCAATTTGAAGAATTCCACAATCGTATATTTAGATATAAATTCGATTTTCTTGTAAATACACATTTAGTAATCGATATTGAGTTGCTTAAAATTATTTACTTCACTTATTTAAGTTAACTAACCTTCTTCATCTTACTTAAGTTGACATAAAGCCATAACGGCAGCGCATTTGGAAGAATTCCACAATCGTTTATTTAGACACAAAGTCGATTTTCTTGTATATACACATTTAGCAATATATATTGTGTTGCTTAAAATTATTTACTTCACTTATTTAAGTTAATTCACCTTCTTCATCTTACTGAAGTTGACATAAAGCCATAACGAGAGTGCATTTGGAAGAATTTCACAATCTTATATTAAAGTATAATGTCGATTTTCTTGTACATGCACATTTACCAATCGATATTGAGTTGCTTAAAATTATTTACTTCACTTATTTAAGTTAATTATTAATTAACCTTCTTCATCTTACTGAAGTTGTCATAAAGCCATAAGGGCAGTGCATTTGGAAGAATTCCACAATCTTATATTTAGATGTAAAGTCGATTTTCTGGTATATACACATTTAGGAATCGATATTGAGTTGCTTCAAATCATTAGTTTAACATTTTTAACTATTTAACCTTCTTCATCTTACTGAAGTGGACATAAAGCCATAACGGCAGTGCATTTGGAAGAATTCCACAATCGTAAATTTAGACCTAAAGTCGATTTTATTGTATATACGCATTTAGGAATCGATATTGAGTTGCTTCAAATCATTAGTTTAACATATTTAACTAATTAATCTTCATCATCTTACTGAAGTTGACATAAAGCCATAACGGCAGTGCATTTGGAAGAACTCCGCAATTTAATATTTATGTATAAAGTCGATTTTCTTGTATATATTCATTCAGCAATCGATATTGAGTTGCTTCAAATCATTAGTTTAACATACTTAACTAATTAAGCTTCTTCATCTTACTGAAGTTGCCATAAAGCCATAACGGCAGTGCATTTATAAGAATTCCACAATCTTATATTAAAGTATAAAGTCGATTTTCCTGAATATACACATCTAGCAATCGATATTGAATTGCTTCAAATCATTTACTTCACTTAATTCAAGTTAATTAACATTCTTTATCTTACTGAAGTTGACATAAAGCCATAACGAGAGTGCATTTGGGAGAATTTCACAATCTTATATTAAAGTATAAAGTCGATTTTCTCGTATATACACAATTAGCAATATAAATTGTGTTGCTTAAAATTATTTATTCACTTGTTTAAGCTAACTAACCTTTTTCATCTTACTGAAGTGGACAAAAAGCCATTACGGCAGTGCATTTGGAAGAATTCTATAATCTTGTATGTAGGTGTAAAGTCGATTTTCTTGTATATACACAATTATCAATCGATATTGAGTTGCTTCAAATCATAAGTTTAACATATTTAACTAATTAACCTTCTTCATCTTACTGAAGTGGCCGCAATCTGAATAGGACATAACGCCATAACGGCAGTGCATTTGGAAGAATTTCACAATCTCATGTTAAGGTATAAAGTCGATTTTCTTGTATATACACATTTAGCAATCGATATTGAGTTGATTCAAATAATTTACTTCACTTATTTAAGTTAATTAACCTTTTTCATCTTACTGAAGTGGACAAAAAGCCATAACGGCAGTGCATTTGGAAGAATTCTATAATCTTGTATGTAGGTATAAAGTCGATTTTCTTGTATATACACAATTATCAATCGCTACTGAGTTACTTCAAATCATAAGTTTAACATATTTAACTAATTAACCTTCTTCATCTTACTGAAGTGGCCGCAATCTAATATTTATGTATAAAGTCGATTTTCTTGTATATACTCATTCAGCAATCGATATTGAGTTGCTTCAAATCATTAGTTTAACATACTTAACTAATTAAGCTTCTTCATCGTACTGAATAGGACATAACGCCATAACGGCAGTGCATTTGGAAGAATTTCACAATCTCATGTTAAGGTATAAAGTCGATTTTCTTGTATATACACATTTAGCAATCGATATTGAGTTGATTCAAATAATTTACTTCACTTATTTAAGTTAACTAACCTTCTTCATCTTACTGAAGTTGACAAAAAGCCATAACGGCAGTGCATTTGGAAGAATTCCACAATCTTATATTTAGTTATAAAGTCGATTTTCTTGTATATACACATTTAGGAATCGATATTGAGTTGCTTCAAATCATAAGTTTAACATATTTAACTAATTAACCTTCTTCAACTTACTGAAGTGGCCGCAATCTAATAATCTTTATGTATAAAGTCGATTTTCTTGTATATACTCATTCAGCAATCGATATTGAGTTGCTTCAAATCATTAGTTTAACATACTTAACTAATTAAGCTTCTTCATCGTACTGAAGTTGACATAAAGCCATAACGAGAGTGCATTTGGGAGAATTTCACAACCTTATATTAAAGTATAATGTCGATTTTCTTGTACATGCACCTTTACCAATCGATATTGAGTTGATTCAAATAATTTACTTCACTTATTTAAGTTAATTAACCTTTTTCATCTTACTGAAGTGGACAAAAAGCCATAACGGCAGTGCATTTGGAAGAATTCTATAATCTTGTATGTAGGTATAAAGTCGATTTTCTTGTATATACACAATTATCAATCGCTACTGAGTTACTTCAAATCATAAGTTTAACATATTTAACTAATTAACCTTCTTCATCTTACTGAAGTGGCCGCAATCTAATATTTATGTATAAAGTCGATTTTCTTGTATATACTCATTCAGCAATCGATATTGAGTTGCTTCAAATCATTAGTTTAACATACTTAACTAATTAAGCTTCTTCATCGTACTGAATAGGACATAACGCCATAACGGCAGTGCATTTGGAAGAATTTCACAATCTCATGTTAAGGTATAAAGTCGATTTTCTTGTATATACACATTTAGCAATCGATATTGAGTTGATTAAAATCATTTACTTTACTTATTTAAGTTAACTAACCTTCTCCATCTTACTGAAGTTGACATAAAGCCATAACGGTAGTGCATTTGGAAGAATTCCACAATCCTATATTTAGATATAAAGTCGATTTTCTTGTATATACACATTTAGCAATCGATATGGAGTTGTTTCAAATTATTTGATCACTTATTTAAGTTAATTAACCTTCTTCATCTTACTGAAGTTGACATAAAGCCATAGCGGCAGTGCATTTGGAAGAATTCCACAATCTTATATTTAGATATAAAGTCGATTTTCTGGTATATACACATTTAGGAATCAATATTTAGTTGCTTCAAATCATTAGTTTAACATATTTAAATAATTAACCTTCTTCATCTTACTGAAGTGGACATAAAGCCATAACGGCAGTGCATTTGGAAGAATTCCACAATCGTAAATTTAGACATAAAGTCGATTTTATTGTATATCCACATTTAGGAATCGATATTGAGTTGCTTCAAATCATTAGTATAACATATTTAACTAATTAATCTTCTTCATCTTACTGAAGTGGACATTAAGACATAACGGCAGTGCATTTGGAAGAATTCCGCAATCTAATATTTATGTATAAAGTCGATTTTCTTGTAAATACTCATTCAGAAATCGATATTGAGTTGCTTCAAATCATTAGTTTAACATACTTAACTAACTAAGCTTCTTCATCTTACTGAAGTTGCCATAAAGCCATAACGGCAGTGCATTTGGAAGAACTCCACAATCTTATATTAAAGTATTAAGTCGATTTACTTGTATATACACATCTAGCAATCGATATTGAATTGCTTCAAATCATTTACTTCACTTAGTTCAAGTTAATTAACATTCTTTATCTTACTGAAGTTGACATAAAGCCATAACGAGGGTGCATTTGGAAAAATTTCACAATTTTATATTAAAGTATAAAGTCGATTTTCTCGTATATACACAATTAGCAATAGATATTGTGTTGCTTAAAATTATTTATTCACTTGTTTAAGCTAACTAACCTTTTTCATCTTACTGAAGTGGACAAAAAGCCATTACGGCAGTGCATTTGGAAGAATTCTATAATCTTGTATGTAGGTGTAAAGTCGATTTTCTTGTATATACACAATTATCAATCGATATTGAGTTGCTTCAAATCATAAGTTTAACATACTTATTTAATTAAGCTTCTTCATCTTACTGAAGTGGACATAAAGCCATAACGGCAGGGCATTTGGAAGAATTCCGCAATCTAATATTTATGTAGAAAGTCGATTTTCTTGTATATACACATTTAGCAATCGATATTGAGTTGCTTCAAATCATTAGTTTAACATACTTAACTAATTAATCTTCATCATCTTACCGAAGTGGACATAAAGACATAAGCGCAGTGCATTTGGAAGAATTCCACAATCGTACGTTTAGACATAAAGTCGATTTTATGGTATATACACATTTAGGAGTCGATATTGAGTTGCTTCAAATCATTAGTTTAACATATTTAACTAATTAATCTTCATCATCTTACCGAAGTGGACATAAAGACATAAGCGCAGTGCATTTGGAAGAATTCCGCAATCTAATATTTATGTATAAAGTCGATTTTCTTGTATATACTCATTCAGCAATCGATATTGAGCTGCTTCAGTTCATTAGTTTAACATACTTAACTAATTAAGCTTCTTCATCTTACTGAAGTTGCCATAAAGCCATAACGGTAGTGCATTTATGAGTATTCCACAATCTTATATTAAAGTATAAAGTCGATTTTCTTGAATATACACATCTAGCAATCGATATTGAATTATTCAAATCATTTACTTCACTTAATTCAAGTTAATTAACATTCTTTATCTTACTGAAGTTGACATAAAGCCATAACGAGAGTGCATTTGGGAGAATTTCACAATCTTATATTAAAGTATAAAGTCGATTTTCTCGTATATACACAATTAGCAATATAAATTGTGTTGCTTAAAATTATTTATTCACTTGTTTAAGTTAATTAACCTTTTTCATCTTACTGAAGTGGACAAAAAGCCATAACGGCAGTGCATTTGGAAGAATTCTATAATCTTGTATGTAGGTATAAGGTCGATTTTCTTGTATATACACAATTATCAATCGCTACTGAGTTACTTCAAATCATAAGTTTAACATATTTAACTAATTAACCTTCTTCATCTTACTGAAGTGGCCGCAATCTAATATTTATGTATAAAGTCGATTTTCTTGTATATACTCATTCAGCAATCGATATTGAGTTGCTTCAAATCATTAGTTTAACATACTTAACTAATTAAGCTTCTTCATCGTACTGAATAGGACATAACGCCATAACGGCAGTGCATTTGGAAGAATTTCACAATCTCATGTTAAGGTATAAAGTCGATTTTCTTGTATATACACATTTAGCAATCGATATTGAGTTGATTAAAATCATTTACTTTACTTATTTAAGTTAACTAACCTTCTCCATCTTACTGAAGTTGACATAAAGCCATAACGGTAGTGCATTTGGAAGAATTCCACAATCCTATATTTAGATATAAAGTCGATTTTCTTGTATATACACATTTAGCAATCGATATGGAGTTGTTTCAAATTATTTGATCACTTATTTAAGTTAATTAACCTTCTTCATCTTACTGAAGTTGACATAAAGCCATAGCGGCAGTGCATTTGGAAGAATTCCACAATCTTATATTTAGATATAAAGTCGATTTTCTGGTATATACACATTTAGGAATCAATATTTAGTTGCTTCAAATCATTAGTTTAACATATTTAAATAATTAACCTTCTTCATCTTACTGAAGTGGACATAAAGCCATAACGGCAGTGCATTTGGAAGAATTCCACAATCGTAAATTTAGACATAAAGTCGATTTTATTGTATATCCACATTTAGGAATCGATATTGAGTTGCTTCAAATCATTAGTATAACATATTTAACTAATTAATCTTCTTCATCTTACTGAAGTGGACATTAAGACATAACGGCAGTGCATTTGGAAGAATTCCGCAATCTAATATTTATGTATAAAGTCGATTTTCTTGTAAATACTCATTCAGAAATCGATATTGAGTTGCTTCAAATCATTAGTTTAACATACTTAACTAACTAAGCTTCTTCATCTTACTGAAGTTGCCATAAAGCCATAACGGCAGTGCATTTGGAAGAACTCCACAATCTTATATTAAAGTATTAAGTCGATTTACTTGTATATACACATCTAGCAATCGATATTGAATTGCTTCAAATCATTTACTTCACTTAGTTCAAGTTAATTAACATTCTTTATCTTACTGAAGTTGACATAAAGCCATAACGAGGGTGCATTTGGAAAAATTTCACAATTTTATATTAAAGTATAAAGTCGATTTTCTCGTATATACACAATTAGCAATAGATATTGTGTTGCTTAAAATTATTTATTCACTTGTTTAAGCTAACTAACCTTTTTCATCTTATTGAAGTGGACAAAAAGCCATTACGGCAGTGCATTTGGAAGAATTCTATAATCTTGTATGTAGGTGTAAAGTCGATTTTCTTGTATATACACAATTATCAATCGATATTGAGTTGCTTCAAATCATAAGTTTAACATACTTATTTAATTAAGCTTCTTCATCTTACTGAAGTGGACATAAAGCCATAACGGCAGGGCATTTGGAAGAATTCCGCAATCTAATATTTATGTAGAAAGTCGATTTTCTTGTATATACACATTTAGCAATCGATATTGAGTTGCTTCAAATCATTAGTTTAACATACTTAACTAATTAATCTTCATCATCTTACCGAAGTGGACATAAAGACATAAGCGCAGTGCATTTGGAAGAATTCCACAATCGTACGTTTAGACATAAAGTCGATTTTATGGTATATACACATTTAGGAATCGATATTCAGTTGCTTCAAATCATTAGTTTAACATATTTAACTAATTAATCTTCATCATCTTACCGAAGTGGACATAAAGACATAAGCGCAGTGCATTTGGAAGAATTCCGCAATCTAATATTTATGTATAAAGTCGATTTTCTTGTATATACTCATTCAGCAATCGATATTGAGCTGCTTCAGTTCATTAGTTTAACATACTTAACTAATTAAGCTTCTTCATCTTACTGAAGTTGCCATAAAGCCATAACGGTAGTGCATTTATGAGTATTCCACAATCTTATATTAAAGTATAAAGTCGATTTTCTTGAATATACACATCTAGCAATCGATATTGAATTATTCAAATCATTTACTTCACTTAATTCAAGTTAATTAACATTCTTTATCTTACTGAAGTTGACATAAAGCCATAACGAGAGTGCATTTGGAAGAATTTCACAATCTTATATTAAAGTATAAAGTCGATTTTCTCGTATATACACAATTAGCAATATATATTGTGTTGCTTAAAATTATTTACTTCACTTATTTAAGTTAATTCACCTTCTTCATCTTACTGAAGTTGACATAAAGCCATAACGAGAGTGCATTTGGAAGAATTTCACAATCTTATATTAAAGTATAATGTCGATTTTCTTGTACATGCACATTTACCAATCGATATTGAGTTGCTTAAAATTATTTATTCACTTGTTTAAATTAATTAACCTTCTTCATCTTACTGAAGTTAACATAAAGCCATAACCGCAGTGCATTTGGAAGAATTCTATAATCGTATATGTAGGTATAAAGTCGATTTTCTTGTACATACACATTTAGCAATCGATATTGAGTTGCTTCCAATCATAAGTTTAACATATTTAACTAATTAAGCTTCTTCATCTTACTGAAGTGGACATAAAGCCATAACGGCAGTGCATTTGGAAGAATTTCACAATCTTATGTTAAGGTATGAAGTTGATTTTCTTGTATATACACATTTAGCAATCGATATTGAGTTGATTCAAATCATTTACTTCACTTATTTAAGTTAACTAACCTTCTTCATCTTACTGAAGTTGACATAAAGCCATAACGAGAGAGCATTGAAGAATTTCACAATCTTTTATTAAAGTATAATGTCGATTTTCTTGTACATACACATTTACCAATCGATATTGAGTTGCTTAAAATTATTTATTCACTTGTTTAAATTAATTAACCTTCTTCATCTTACTGAAGTGAACATAAAGCCATAACCGCAGTGCATTTGGAAGAACTCTATAACGGCAGTGCATTTGGAAGAATTTCAAAATCTTATGTTAAGGTATAAATTCGATTTTCTTGTATATACTCATTCAGCAATCGATATTGAGTTGCTTCAAATTATTTACTTCACTTATTTAAGTTAACTAACCTTCTTCATCTTACTGAAGTGGACATAAAGCCATAACGGCAGTGCATTTGGAAGAATTTCACAATCTTATGTTAAGGTATAAAGTCGATTTTCTTGTATATACACATTTAGCAATCGATATTGAGTTGATTCAAATCATTTACTTCACTTATTTAAGTTAACTAACCTTCTTCATCTTACTGAAGTTGACATAAAGCCATAACGAGAGAGCATTTGGAAGAATTTCACAATCTTTTATTAAAGTATAATGTCGATTTTCTTGTACATACACATTTACCAATCGATATTGAGTTGCTTAAAATTATTTATTCACTTGTTTAAAAAAATTAACCTTCTTCATCTTACTGAAGCGGACATAAAGCCACAACGGCAGTGCATTTGGAAAAATTCTATAATCTTATATGTAGGTATAAAGTCGATTTTCTTGTACATACACAATTATCAATCGATATTGAGTTGCTTCAAATCATAAGTTTAACATATTTAATTAATTAAGCTTCTTCATCTTACTGAAGTGGACATAAAGCCATAACGGCAGTGCATTTGGAAGAATTTCACAATCTTATGTTAAGGTATAAAGTCGATTTTCTTGTATATACTCATTCAGCAATCGATATTGAGTTGCTTCAAATCATTAGTTTAACATATTTAAGTTAACTAACCTTCTTCATCTTACTGAAGTGGACATAAAGCCATAACGGCAGTGCAGTGGAAGAATTTCACAATCTTATGCTAAGGTATAAAGTCGATTTTTTTGTATATACACATTTAGCAATCGATACGGAGTTGTTTTAAATTATTTACTTCACTTATTTAAGTTAAATAACCTTCTTCATCTTACCGAAGTTGACATAAAGCCATAACGGCTGTGCATTTGGAAGAATTCCACAATCTTATATTTAGATATTAAGTCGATTTTCTGGTATATACACATTTAGGAATCGATATTTAGTTGCTTCAAATCATTAGTTTAACATATTTAACTAATTAACCTGCTCCATCTTACTGAAGTGGACATAAAGCCATAACGGCAATGCATTTGAAAGAATTCCACAATCTTATATTTAGACATAAAGTCGATTTTATTGTATATTCTCATTTAGGAATCGATATTGAGTTGCTTCAAATCATTAGTATAACATATTTAACTAATTAATATTCTTCATCTTACTGAAGTGGACAAAAAGCCATAACGGCAGTGCATTTGGAAGAAATCTATAATCTTATATTAAGGTATAAAGTCGATTTTCTTGCATATACTCATTTAGCAATCGATATTGAGTTGCTTCAAATCATTAGTTTAACATACTTAACTAATTAAGCTTCTTCATCCTACTGAAGTGGACATAAAGCCATAACGGCAGTGCAATTGGAAGAATTTCACAATCTTATGTTAAGGTATAAAGTCGATTTTCTTGTACATACACACTTAGCAATCGATATTGAGTTGATTCAAATCATTTACTTCACTTTTTTATGTTAACTAACCTTCTTCATCTTACCGAAGTTGACATAAAGCCATAACGGCAGTTCATTTGGAAGAATTTCACAATCTTATATTAAAGTATAATGTCGATTTTCTTGTACATGCACATTTACCAATCGATATTGAGTTGCTTAAAATTATTTATTCACTTGTTTAAGTTAATTAACCTTCCTCATCTTACTGAAGTTGACATAAAGCCATAACGGCAGTGCATTTGGAAGAATTCCACAATCGTATATTTAGATACAAAGTCAATTTTCTCGTATATACACATTTAGAAATCGATATTGAGTTGATTCAAATAATTTACTTCACCTCTTTAAGTAAGCTAACTAACTAAATAACGAGAGTGCATTTAAAAGAATTCCACAATCGTATATTTAAACACAAAGTCGATTTTCTTGTATATACACATTTAGCAATCGATATTGAGTTGCTTAAAATTATTTACTTCACTTATTTAAGTTAATTAACCTTGTTCATCTTACTGAAGTGGACATAAAGCCATAACGGCAGTGCATTTGGAAGACTTCCACAATCTTATGTTAAGGTAAAAAGCCGATTTTCTTGTATATACACAATTAGCAGTCGATATTGTGTTGCTTAAAATTATTTACTTCACTTATTTAAGTTAATCAACCTACTTCATCTTACTGAAGTTGACATAAAGCCATTACGGCAGTGCATTTGGAAGAATTCCACAATCCAATATTTAGATATAAAGGCGATTTTCTTGTATATACTCCTTTAGTAATCGATATTGAGTTGCTTATAATAATTTACTTCACTTAATTCAAGTTAATTAACATACTTTATCTTACTGAAGTTGACATAAAGCCATAACTGCAGTGCATTTGGAAGAACTCCTCAATCGTATATTTAGACACAAAGTCGGTTTTCTTATATATACACAATTAGCAATCGCTAAATTAAATTATAAAGTCGATTTTCTAGTAAATACACATTTAGCAATCGATATTGAGTTGATTCAAATAATTTACTTCACTTATTTAAGTTAACTAACCTTCTTCATCTTACTGAAATGGACATAAAGCCATAACGAGAGTGCATTTGGAAGAATTCCACAATCTTATATTAAAGTATAAAGTCGATTTTCTTGTATATACACATTTAGCAATCGATATTGAGTTGCTTAAAATTATTTACTTCACTTATTTAAGTTAATTAACCTTCTTCATCTTACTGAAGTTGACATAAAGCCATAACGGCAGTGCAATTGGAAGAATTCCACAATCGTATGTTTAGACACAAAGTCGATTTTCTTGTATATACACATTTAGCAATCGATATTGAGTTGATTCAAATAATTTACTTCACTTATTTAAGTTAACTAACCTTCTTCATCTTACTGAAGTTGACAAAAAGCCATAACGGCAGTGCATTTGGAAGAACTCCTCAATCGTATATTTAGACACAAAGTCGGTTTTCTTATATATACACATTTAGCAATCGATATTGAGTTGCTTCAAATTATTTACTTCACTTATTTAAGTTAATCAACCTACTTCATCTTACTGAAGTTGACATAAAGCCATAACGGCAGTGCATTTGGAAGAATTCCACAATCCAATATTTAGATATAAAGGCCATTTTCTTGTATATACTCCTTTAGTAATCGATATTGAGTTGCTTAAAATCATTTACTTCACTTAATTCAAGTTAATTAACATACTTTATCTTACTGAATTTGACATAAGGCCATAACGAGAGTGCATTGGGAAGAATTCCACAATCTTAGATTAAAGCATAAAGTCGATTTTCTTGTATATACACATTTAGCAATCGATATTGAGTTGCTTAAAATTATTTACTTCACTTATTTAAGTTAATTAACCTTCTTCATCTTACTAAAGTTGACATAAAGCCATAACGGCAGTGCATTTGGAAGAATTCTACAATCGTATATTTAGACACAAAGTCGGTTTTCTTATATATACACATTTAGCAATCGATATTGAGTTGATTCAAATTATTTACTTCACTTATTTAAGTTAATTAACCTTCTTCATCTTACTGAAGTTGACATAAAGCCATAACGGCAGTGCATTTGAAAGAATTCCACAATCTAATATTTAAATACAAAGTCGATTTTCTTGTATATACACATTTAGGAATCGATATTGAGTTGCTTTAAATCATTAGTTTAACATATTTAACTAATTAAGCTTCTTCATCTTACTGAAGTGGACATAAAGCCATAACGACAGTGCATTTGAAAGGATTTCACAATCTTATGTTAAGGTATAAAGTCGATTTTCTTGTATGTACCTATTCAGCAATCGATATTGAATTGATTTAAATCATTTTCTTCATAACGGCAGTGCATTTGGAAGAAATCCACAATATTATATTTAGATATAAAGTCGATTTCCTTGTATATACACATTTAGCAATCGATATTGAGTTGCTGCAAACTATTTACTTCACTTATATAAGTTAATTAACCTTCTTCATCTTACTGAAGTTGACATAAAGCCATAACGGCAGTGCATTTGGAAAAATTCTATTATCTTATATGTAGGTGTAAAGTCGATTTTCTTGTATATACTCATTTAGCAATCGATATTGAGTTGCTTTAAATTATTTACTTCACTTATTGAAGTTAATTAATCTTCTTCATCTTACTGAAGTTGACATAAAGCCATAACGGCAGTGCATTTGAAAGAATTCCACAATCTAATATTTAATATAAAGTCGATTTTCTTGTATATACTCATTCAGCAATCGATATTGAGTTGCTTCAAATCATTAGTTTAACATATTTAACTAATTAAGCTTCTTCATCTTA
>NW_024395649.1:0-36217 GCF_016617805.1 Bactrocera tryoni | reverse complement strand
ACTTAATTAAGTTAATTAGCAATTTTCATCTTACTGAAGCTGGCATAAAGCCATAACGGCAGTGCATTTGGAAGAATTCGACAATCTTATATTCAGGTATAAAGTCGACTTTCTTGTATATACACATTTAGCAGTCGATAATGGTTTGTTTTAAATCATTAATGTAACATATTTAAGTTAATCAACTTTCTTCAACTTTCTGAATTTGACATAAAGCCATAACGGCAGTGCAATTGGAAGAACTCGACAATTTTATATTCAGGCATAAAGCCGATTTTCTTGTATATACATATTTAGCAACCGACTTTGATTTACTTTGAGTCATTAATGTAACTTAATTAAGTTAATTAGCAATTTTCATCTTACTGAAGTTGGCATAGAGCCATAACGGCAGTGCATTTGGAAGAATTCGACTATCTTATATTCAGGTATAAAGTCGACTTTCTTGTATATACATATTTAGCAGTCGATATTGGTTTATTTTAAATCGTTAGTGCAACATATTTAAGTTAATTAACTTTCTTCATCTTACTGAATTTGACATAAAGCCATAACGGCAGTGCATTTGGAAGAACTCGACAATCTTATATTCAGGTGTAAAGTCAATTTTCTTGTATATACATATATAGCAGTCGATATTGGTTTGTTTTAAATCGTTAATGTAACATATTTAAGTTAATTAACATTCTTCATCTTACTGAAGTTGACATAAAGCCAAAACGGCAGTGAATTTGGAAGAATTCGACAATCTTATATTCAGGTATAAAGCTGATTTTCTTGTATATACACATTTAGCAGTCGATATTGGTTTGTTTTAAATCGTTAATGCAACATATTTAAGTTAATTAACATTCTTCATCTTACTGAAGTTGACATAAAGCCAAAACGGCAGTGAATTTGGAAGAATTCGACAATCTTATATTCAGGTATAAAGCCGATTTTCCTGTATATACATATTTAGCAATCGATAATGATTTGCTTTAAATCATTAGTGTATCATATTTAAGTTAATTAACTTTCTTCATCTTACTGAATTTGACATAAAGCCATAACGGCAGTGCATTTGGAAGAATTCGACAATCTTATATTCAGGTATAAAGTCGATTTTCTTGTATATACATATTTACCAACCGACTTTGATTTGCTTTGAGACATTAGTGTAACTTAATTAAGTTAATTAGCAATTTTCATCTTACTGAAGCTGGCATAAATCCATAACGGCAGTGCATTTGGAAGAATTCGACAATCTTATATTCAGGTATAAAGTCGACTTTCTTGTATTTACATATTTACCAATCGATAATGATTTGCTTTAAATCATTAGTGTAACATATTTAAGTTAATTAACTTTCTTCATCTTACTGAATTTGACATAAAGCCATAACGGCAGTGCATTTGGAAGAATTCGACAATCTTATATTCAGGTATAAAGTCGATTTTCTTGTATATACACATTTAGCAGTCGATAATGGTTTGTTTTAAATCGTTAATGCAACATATTTAAGTTAATTAACTTTCTTCATCTTACTGAAGCTGGCATAGAGCCATAACGGCAGTGCATATGGAAGAATTCGACTATCTTATATTCAGGTATAAAGTCGACTTTCTTGTATATACATATTTAGCAATCGATAATGATTTGCTTTAAATCATTAGTGTAACATATTTAAGTTAATTATTTTTCTTCATCTTACTGAAGTTGACATAAAGCCAAAACGGCAGTGAATTTGGAAGAATTCGACAATCTTATATTCAGGTATAAAGCCGATTTTCTTGTATATACATATTTAGCAATCGATAATGATTTGCTTTAAATCATTAGTGTATCATATTTAAATTAATTAACTTTCTTCATCTTACTGAATTTGACATAAAGCCATAACGGCAGGGCATTTGGAAGAATTCGACAATCTTATATTCGGGTATAAAGTCAATTTTCTTGTATATACATATTTAGCAACCGACTTTGATTTGCTTTGAGACATTAATGTAACTTAATTAAGTTAATTAGCAATTTTCATCTTACTGAAGTTGGCATAGAGCCATAACGGCAGTGCATTTGGAAGAATTCGACAATCTTATATTCAGGTATAAAGTCGACTTTCTTGTATTTACATAATTAGCAATCGATAATGATTTGCTTTAAATCATTAGTGTAACATATTGAAGTTAATTAATTTTCTTCATCTTACTGAATTTGACATAAAGCCATAACGGCAGTGCATTTGGAAGAATTCGACAATTTTATATTCAGGTATAAAGCCGATTTTCTTGTATATACATATGTAGCAATCGACTTTGATTTGCTTTAAATCGTTAACGCAACATATTTAAGTTAATTAACTTTCTTCATCTTACTGAATTTGACATAAAGCCATAACGGCAGTGCATTTGGAAGAATTCGACAATCTTATATTCAGGTATAAAGCCGATTTTCTTGTATATACATATTTAGCAACCGACTTTGATTTGCTTTGAGTCATTAATGTAACTTAATTAAGTTTAAGCAATTTTCGACTTACTAAAGCTGGCATAGAGCCATAACGGCAGTGCATTTGGAAGAATTCGACTATCTTATATTCAGGTGTAAAGTCGACTTTCTTGTATATACATATTTAGCAATCGATAATGATTTGCTTTAAATCATTAGTGTAACATATTTAAGTTAATTATTTTTCTTCATCTTACTGAAGTTGACATAAAGCCAAAACGGCAGTGAATTTGGAAGAATTCGACTATCTTATATTCAGGTATAAAGTCGACTTTCTTGTATATACATATTTAGCAATCGATAATGATTTCCTTTAAATCATTAGTGTAACATATTTGAGTTAATTAACTTTCTTCATCTTACTGAATTTGACATAAAGCCATAACGGCAGTGCATTTGGAAGAATTCGACAATCTTATATTCAGGTATAAAGTCGATTTTCTTGTATATACACATTTAGCAGTCGATAATGGTTTGTTTTAAATCGTTAATGCAACATATTTAAGTTAATTAACTTTCTTCATCTTACTGAAGATGACATAAAGCCATAACGGCAGTGCATTTGGAAGAACTCGACAATTTTAAATTCAGGCATAAAGCCGATTATCTTGTATATACATATGTAGCAATCGATAGGTATTGATTTGCTTTGAGTCATTAATGTAACTTAATTAAGTTAATTAGCAATTTTCATCTTACTGAAGCTGGCATAAAGCCATAACGGCAGTGCATTTGGAAGAATTCGACAATCTTATATTCAGGTATAAAGTCGACTTTCTTGTATATACACATTTAGCAGTCGATAATGGTTTGTTTTAAATCGTTAATGCAACATATTTAAGTTAATTAACTTTCTTCATCTTACTGAAGATGACATAAAGCCATAACGGCAGTGCATTTGGAAGAACTCGACAATTTTATATTCAGGTATAAAGCCGATTTTCTTGTATATACATATTTAGCAACCGACTTTGATTTGATTTGAGTCATTAATGTAACTAAGTTAAGTTAATTAGCAATTTTCATCTTACTGAAGCTGGCATAGAGCCATAACGGAAGTGCATTTGGAAGAATTCGACTATCTTATATTCAGGTATAAAGTCGACTTTCTTGTATATACATATTTAGCAGTCGATATTGGTTTATTTTAAATCGTTAGTGCAACATATTTAAGTTAATTAACTTTCTTCATCTTACTGAATTTGACATAAAGCCATAACGGCAGTGCATTTGGAAGAACTCGACAATCTTATATTCAGGTGTAAAGTCAATTTTCTTGTATATACATATATAGCAGTCGATATTGGTTTGTTTTAAATCGTTAATGTAACATATTTAAGTTAATTAACATTCTTCATCTTACTGAAGTTGACATAAAGCCAAAACGGCAGTGAATTTGGAAGAATTCGACAATCTTATATTCAGGTATAAAGCCGATTTTCTTGTATATACATATTTAGCAATCGATAATGATTTGCTTTAAATCATTAGTGTATCATATTTAAGTTAATTAACTTTCTACATCTTACTGAATTTGACATAAAGCCTTAACGGCAGGGCATTTGGCAGAATTCGACAATCTTATATTCAGGTATAAAGTCGATTTTCTTGTATATACATATTTAGCAACCGACTTTGATTTGCTTTGAGACATTAATGTAACTTAATTAAGTTAATTAGCAATTTTCATCTTACTGAAGTTGGCATAGAGCCATAACGGCAGTGCATTTGGAAGAATTCGACAATCTTATATTCAGGCATAAGTCGACTTTCTTGTATTTACATAATTAGCAATCGATAATGATTTGCTTTAAATCATTAGTGTAACATATTGAAGTTAATTAATTTTCTTCATCTTACTGAATTTGACATAAAGCCATAACGGCAGTGCATTTGGAAGAATTCGACAATTTTATATTCAGGTATAAAGCCGATTTTCTTGTATATACATATGTAGCAATCGACTTTGATTTGCTTTAAATCGTTAACGCAACATATTTAAGTTAATTAACTTTCTTCATCTTACTGAATTTGACATAAAGCCATAACGGCAGTGCATTTGGAAGAATTCGACAATCTTATATTCAGGTATAAAAGCGATTTTCTTGTATATACACATTTTTAGCAGTCGATATTGGTTTGTTTTAAATCGTTAATGTAACATATTTAAGTTAATTAACTTTCTTCATCTTACTGAATTGGACATAAAGCCATAACGGCAGTGCATTTGGAAGAATTCGACAATCTTATATTCAGGTATAAAGTCGATTATCTTGTATATACACATTTAGCAGTCGATATTGGTTTGTTTTAAATCGTTAATGTAACATATTTAAGTTAATTAACTTTCTTCATCTTACTGAATTTGACATAAAGCCATAACGGCAGTGCATTTGGAAGAATTCGACAATCTTATATTCAGGTATAAAGTCGATTTTCTTGTATATACACATTTAGCAGTCGATAATGGTTTGTTTTAAATCGTTAATGCAACATATTTAAGTTAATTAACTATCTTCATCTTACTGAAGATAACATAAAGCCATAACGGCAGTGCATTTGGAAGAATTCGACAATCTTATATTCAGGTATAAAGCCCATTTTCTTGTATATACACATTTAGCAGTCGATAATGGTTTGTTTTAAATCGTTAAAGCAACATATTTAAGTTAATTAACTTTCTTCATCTTACTGAAGATGACATAAAGCCATAACGGCAGTGCATTTGGAAGAACTCGACAATTTTATATTCAGGTATAAAGCCGATTTTCTTGTATATACATATTTAGCAACCGACTTTGATTTGATTTGAGTCATTAATGTAACTTAATTAAGTTAATTAGCAATTTTCGACTTACTAAAGCTGGCATTGAGCCATAACGGAAGTGCACTTGGAAGAATTCGACTATCTTATATTCAGGTATAAAGCCGATTTTCTTGTATATACATATTTAGCAATCGATAGGTATTGATTTGCTTTGGGTCATTAATGTAACTTAATTAAGTTAATTAGCAATTTTCATCTTACCTAAGCTGGCATAAAGCCACAACGGCAGTGCATTTGGAAGAATTCGACAATCTTATATTCAGGTATAAAGTCGACTTTCTTGTATATACATATTTAGCAATCGATAATGATTTGCTTTAAATCATTAATGTAACGTATTTAAGTTAATTTACTTCCTTTATCTTACTGAAGACGACATAAAGCCATACGGGCAGTGCATTTGGAAGAATTCGACAATTTTATATTCAGGTATAAAGTCGATTATCTTGTATATGCACATTTAGCAGTCGATATTGGTTTGTTTTAAATCGTTAATGTATCATATTTGAGTTAATTAACTTTCTTCATCTTACTGAATTTGACATTAAGCCATAACGACAGTGCATTTGGAAGAATTCGACAATCTTATATTCAGGTATAAAGTCGATTTTCTTGTATATACACATTTAGCAGTCGATATTGGTTTGTTTTAAATCGTTAATGTAACATATTTAAGGTAATTAATTTTCTTCATCTTACTGAATTTGACATAAAGCCATAACGGCAGTGCATTTGGAAGAATTCGACAATCTTATATTCAGGTATAAAGTCGATTTTCTTGTATATACACATTTAGCAGTCGATAATGGTTTGTTTTAAATCGTTAATGCAACATATTTAAGTTAATTAACTTTCTTCATCTTACTGAAGTTGACATAAAGCCATAACGGAAGTGCATTTGGAAGAATTCGACTATCTTATATTCAGGTGTAAAGTCGACTTTCTTGTATATACATATTTAGCAATCGATAATGATTTGCTTTAAATCATTAGTGTAACATATTTAAGTTAATTATTTTTCTTCACCTTACTGAAGTTGACATAAAGCCAAAACGGCAGTGAATTTGGAAGAATTCGACTATCTTATATTCAGGTATAAAGTCGACTTTCTTGTATATACATATTTAGCAATCGATAATGATTTGCTTTAAATCATTAGTGTAACATATTTAAGTTAATTATTTTTCTTCATCTTACTGAAGTTGACATAAAGCCAAAACGGCAGTGAATTTGGAAGAATTCGACTATCTTATATTCAGGTATAAAGTCGACTTTCTTGTATATACATATTTAGCAATCGATAATGATTTGCTTTAAATCATTAGTGTAACATATTTAAGTTAATTATTTTTCTTCATCTTACTGAAGTTGACATAAAGCCAAAACGGCAGTGAATTTGGAAGAATTCGACTATCTTATATTCAGGTATAAAGTCGACTTTCTTGTATATACATATTTAGCAATCGATAATGATTTGCTTTAAATCATTAGTGTAACATATTTAAGTTAATTAATTTTCTTCATCTTTTTGAATTTGACATAAAGCCATAACGGCAGTGCATTTGGAAGAATTCGACAATCTTATATTCAGGTATATAGTCGATTTTCTTGTATATACACATTTAGCAGTCGATAATGGTTCGTTTTAAATCGTTAATGACACATATTTAAGTTAATTAACTTTCTTCATCTTACTGAAGATGACATAAAGCCATAACGGCAGTGCATTTGGAAGAACTCGACAATTTTAAATTCAGGCATAAAGCCGATTATCTTGTATATACATATGTAGCAATCGATAGGTATTGATTTGCTTTGAGTCATTAATGTAACTTAATTAAGTTAATTAGCAATTTTCATCTTACTGAAGCTGGCATAAAGCCATAACGGCAGTGCATTTGGAAGAATTCGACAATCTTATATTCAGGTATAAAGTCGACTTTCTTGTATATACATATTTAGCAATCGATAATGATTTGCTTTGAGTTATTAATGTAACATATTTAAGTTAATTAATTTTTTACATCTTACTTAAACTGGCATAGAGCCATAACGGCAGTGCATTTGGAAGAATTCGACAATTTTATATTCAGGTATAAATTCGATTTTCTTGTATATACATAGTTAGTAACCGACTTTGATTTGCTTTAAATCGTTAATGCAACATATTTAAGTTAATTAACTTTCTTCATCTAACTGAAGTTGACATAAAGCCATAACGGCAGTGCATTTGGAAGAATTCGACAATTTTATATTCAGGTTTAAAACCGATTTTCTTGTATATACGTATGTAGCAATCGATAGGTATTGATTTGCTTTGAGTCATTAATGTAACTTAATTAAGTTAATTAGCAATTTTCATCTTACTGAAGCTGGCATAAAGCCATAACGGCAGTGCATTTGGAAGAATTCGACAATCTTATATTCAGGTATAAAGTCGACTTTCTTGTATATACATATTTAGCAATCGATAATGATTTGCTTTAAATCATTAATGTAACATATTTAAGTTAATTAATTTTCTTCATCTTACTGAAGTTGACATAAAGCCGTAAAGGCGGTGCATTTGGAAGAATTCGACAATCTTATATTCAGGTATAAAGTTGATTTTCTTGTATATACATATTTAGCAATCGACATTGATTTGCTTTAAATCATTAATGTAACATATTTAAGTTAATTAACTTTCTTCATCTTACTGAAGTTGACATAAAGCTAAAACGGCAGTGAATGTGGAAGAATTCGACAATCTTATATTCAGGTATAAAGCCGATTTTCTTGAATATACATATGTAGCAATCGATATTGATTTGCTTTGAGTCACCAGTGTAACTTAATTAAGTTAATTAGCAGTTTTCACCTTACTGAAGCTGGCATAAAGCCATAACGGCAGTGCATTTGGAAGAATTCGACTATCTTATATTCAGGTATAAAGTCGACTTTTTTATATATACATATTTAACAATCGATAGTTATTTGCTTTAAGTAATTAATATAACATATTTAAGTTAATTAATTTTCTTCATCTTACTGAAGTTGACATAAAGCCGTAAAGGCGGTGCATTTGGAAGAATTCGACAATCTTATATTCAGGTATAAAGTCGATTTTCTTGTATATACATATTTAGCAATCGACATTGATTTGCTTTAAATCATTAATGTAACATATTTAAGTTAATTAACCTTCTTCATCTTACTGAAAGTTAACACGAAGTCATAACGGCAGTGCATTTGGAAGAATTCGACAATCTGATATTCAGGTATAAAGCCGATTTTCTTGAATATACATATGTAGCAATCGATATTGATTTGCTTTGAGTCACCAGTGTAACTTAATTAAGTTAATTAGCAGTTTTCACCTTACTGAAGCTGGCATAAAGCCATAACGGCAGTGCATTTGGAAGAATTCGACTATCTTATATTCAGGTATAAAGTCGACTTTTTTATATATACATATTTAACAATCGATAGTTATTTGCTTTAAGTAATTAATATAACATATTTAAGTTAATTAATTTTCTTCATCTTACTGAAGTTGACATAAAGCCGTAAAGGCGGTGCATTTGGAAGAATTCGACAATCTTATATTCAGGTATAAAGTCGATTTTCTTGTATATACATATTTAGCAATCGACATTGATTTGCTTTAAATCATTAATTTAACATATTTAAGTTAATTTACCTTCTTCATCTTACTGAAGTTGACATAAAGCCATTACGGCAGTGCATTTGGAAGAATTCGATAATCTTATATTCAGCCATAAATTCGATTTTCTGGTATATGCACATTTAACGATCGATATTGCGTTGCATCAAATCATAACTTTAACATATTTAAGTTAATTAACCCTTTTCATCTTACTGCAGTTGACATAAAACCATAACGGCAGTGCATTTGGAAGAATTTGGCAATGTTATATTTGGGTATTAAGTCGATTTTCTTGTATATATATACATTAAACAATCGATATTGAGTTGTTATAAATAATTAATATAACATATTTAAGTTAATTAACTTTCTTCATTTTACTGCAGTTCGCATAAAACCACAACGGCAGTGCATTTGGAAGAATTCGACAATCTTATATTCAGGTATAATGTCGATTTTTTTGAACATACACATTTAGCAATAGATATTGACTTGCTTCAAATCATTACTTTAACATATTTAAGTTAATTAACCTTCTTCATCTTACTGAAGTGTACATAAAGCCATAACGGCAGTGCATTTGGAAGAATTCGACAATCTTATATTCAGGTATAAAGTCGATTTTCTTGTACATACACATTTGACAATCGATATTGAGATGCTTCAATTCATTACTTTAACATATTTAAGTTAATTAACTCTCGTCATCTTACTGAAGTTGACATAATGCAATAACGGCAGTGCATTTGGAAGAACGCGACATTCTTATGTTCAGGTAGAAAGCCATAACGGCAGTGCATTTGGAAGAATTCGACAATCTTATATATATGTGTAAAGTCGATTTTTTTCTACATACACATCTAACAATCGATATTGCGTTGCTTCAAATCATTACTTTAACATATTTAAGTTAATTAACCTTCTTCATCTTACTGAAGTGTACATAAAGCCATAACGGCAGTGTATTTGGAAGAATTCGACAATCTTATATTCAGGTATAAGGTCGATTTTCTTGTACATACACATTTGACAATCGATATTGAGATGCTTCAATTCATTACTTTAACATATTTAAGTTAATTAACTTTCTTCATCTTACTGAAGTGTACATAAAGCCATAACGGCAGTGCATTTGAAAGAATTCGACAATCTTTTATTCATGTATATAGTCGATTTTTTTGAATATACACATTTAACAATAGATATTGAGTTGCTTCAAATCATTAATATAACATATTTAAGTTAATTAACTTTCTTCATTTTACTGAAGTTGACATAAAGCCATAACGGCAGTGCATTTGGAAGAATTCGACAATCTTATATTCATGTATAAAGTCGATTTTTTTGAACATACACATTTAACAATAGATATTGAGTTGCTTCAAATCATTACTTTAACATATTTAAGTTAATTAACCTTCTTCATTTTACTGAAGTGTACATAAAGCTATAACGGTGGTGCATTTGGAAGAATTCGACAATCTCATATTCATATATAAAGTCGATTTTCTTGTATATACAAATTAAGCGATCGATATTGTTTTCTTTAAATTATTAATGTAACTTATTTAAGTTAATTAGCCTTTTCCATTTCAACGAAGTTGACATAAAGCCATAACGGCATTGCATTTGGAAGAATTCGACAATCTCATATTCATGTATAAAGTCGATTTTCTTGTAGATAAACATTTAACAATCGATACTGAGTTGCTTCAAATCATTGCTTTAACATATTTAAGTTAATTAACCTTCTTCATCTTACTGAAGTGTACATAAAGCCATAACGGCAGTGCATTTGGAATAATTCGACAATCTTATGTTCTTGTATAAAGTCGATTTTCTTGCACATACGCATTTAGCAGTCGATGTTGAGTTGCTTCAAATCATTACTTTAACATATTTAAGTTAATTAACCTTCTTTATCTTACTGAAGTTGACATAAAGCCATTACGGCAGTGCCATGACCTTTTTCAACTTATTGAAGTTGACATAAGGCCATAACGGCAGTGCATTTGGAAGAACTCGACAATCTCATATTCAGGTATAAAGTCGATTTTCTTGTACATACACATTTAGCAATCGATATTGAGTTGCTTCAAATCTTTAATGTAACATATTTAAGTTAAATAACCTTCTTCATCTTACTAAAATGTACATAAAGAAATAACGGCAGTGCATTTGGAAGAATTCCGCTATCTTATATTTAGGTATAAAGTCGATTTTCTTGTATATGCACATTTAGCCATCTATATTGATTTGCTTTAAATCTTGAATGTAACTTATTTAAGTTAATTAGTCTTCTTCATCTTACTGAAGTTGACATAAAGCCATAACGGCAGTGCATTTGGAAGAACTCGACAATTTTATATTCAGTTATAAATTCGATTTTCTTGTATATACATATTTAGCAGTCGATATTGAGTTGTCTTAAGTCATTAATTTAACATATTTAAGTTAATTAACCTTCTTCATCTTACTGAAGTTGGCATAAAGCCATAACAACAGTGCATTTGGAAGAACTCGACAATCATATATTCAATAATAAATTCGATTTTCTTGCATAAACATATTTACCAGTCGATATTGAGTTGCCTTAAGTCATTAATTTAACATATTTAAGTTAATTAACTCTCGTCATCTTACTGAAAGTTAACACGAAGCCATAACGGCAGTGCATTTGTAAGAATTCGACAATCTGATATTCATATATAAAGTAGATTTTCTTGTACATACACATTTAACAATCGATATTGAGTTGCTTCAAATCATTACTTTAACATATTTAAGTTAATTAACCTTCTTCATCTTACTGAAGTGTACATAAAGCCATAACGGCAGTGCAGTTGGGAGAATTTGACAATCTTATATTCAGGTAAAAAGTCGATTTTCTTGTATATACAGGTTTAGCAGTCGATATTGAGTTGCTTCAAATCATTAACATCAAATATTTAAGATAATTAACCTTCTTCATCTTTCTGAAGTTGACATACAGCCATAACGGCAGTGCATTTGGAAGAATTCGACATTCTTATGTTCAGGTATAAAGTCCATTTTTTTGCACATACACATTTAGCAGTCTATATTGAGTGTCTTTAATCCATTAATTTAACACGTTTAAGATAATTAATCTTCTTTATCTTACTGAAGTTGACATAAAGCCATTACGGCAGTGCATTTGGAAGAATTCGATAATCTTATATTCAGCCATAAATTCGATTTTCTGGTATATGCACATTTAGCGATCGATATTGAGTTGCATCAAATCATAACTTTAACATATTTAAGTTAATTAACCCTTTTCATCTTACTGCAGTTGACATAAAGCCATAACGGCAGTGCATTTGGAAGAATTTGGCAATGTTATATTTGGGTATAAAGTCGATTTTCTTGTATATATATACATTAAACAATCGATATTGAGTTGTTATAAATAATTAATATAACATATTTAAGTAAATTAACTTTCTTCATTTTCCTGCAGTTCGCATAAAACCACAACGGCAGTGCATTTGGAAGAATTCGACAATCTTATATTCAGGTATAATGTCGATTTTTTTGAACATACACATTTAACAATAGATATTGAGTTGCTTCAAATCATTACTTTAACATATTTAAGTTAATTAACCTTCTTCATCTTACTGAAGTGTACATAAAGCAATAACGGCAGTGCATTTGGAAGAATGCGACATTCTTATGTTCAGGTATAAAGCCATAACGGCAGTGCATTTGGAAGAATTCGACAATTTTATATTTATGTATAAAGTCGATTTTTTTCTACATACACATCTAACAATCGATATTGAGTTGCTTCAAATCACTACTTTAACATATTTAAGTTAATTAACCTTCTTCATCTTTTAATTGAAGTGTACATAAAATATAACGCAGCAGTGCATTTGGCAATTGACAATCATATATCTAGTGTATAAAGTCGAATTTCTTGTATATACGCATTTAGCAATCGATATTGAGATGCTTCAAATCATTACTTTAACATATTTAAGTTAATTAACCTTCTTCATCTTACTGAAGTGTACATAAAGCCATAACGGCAGTGCATTTGAAAGAATTCGACAATCTTATATTCATGTATATAGTCGATTTTTTTTGAACATACACATTTAACAATAGATATTGAGTTGCTTCAAATCGTTAATATAACATATTTAAGTTAATTAACTTTCTTCATTTTACTGAAGTTGACATAAAGCCATAACGGCAGTGCATTTGGAAGAATTCGATAATCTTATATTTATGTATAAAGTCGATTTTTTTCTACATACACATCTAACAATCGATATTGAGTTGCTTCAAATCATTACTTTAACATATTTAAGTTAATTAACTTTCTTCACCTTACTAAAGTGTACATAAAGCCATAACGGCAGTGCATTTGGAAGAATTCGACAATCTTATATTCAGGTATAAAGTCGATTTTCTTGTACATACACATTTGACAATCGATATTGAGATGCTTCAAATCATTACTTTAACATACTTAAGTTAATTAACCTTCTTCATCTTACTGAAGTGTACATAAAGCCATAACGGCAGTGCATTTGAAAGAATTCGACAATCTTATATTCATGTATATAGTCGATTTTTTTTGAACATACACATTTAACAATAGATATTGAGTTGCTTCAAATCATTACTTTAACATATTTAAGTTAATTAACCTTCTTCATCTTACTGAAGTGTACAGTAAGCCATAACGGCAGTGCATTTGGAAGAATTCGACAATTTTATTTATATATAAAGTCGATTTTTTTCTACATACACATCTAACAATCGATATTGAGTTGCTTCAAATCATTACTTTAACATATATAAGTTAATCAACTTTCTTCATCTTTCTGAATTTGACATAAAGCCATAACGGCAGTGCATTTGGAAGAACTCGACAATTTTATATTCAGGTATAAAGCCGATTTTCTTGTATATACATATTTAGCAATCGATATAGATTTGCTTTAAATCATTAATGTAACATATTTAAGTAAATTAATTTTCTTCATCTTACTGAAGTTGACATAAAGCCAAAACGGCAGTGAATTTGGAAGAATTCGACAATCTTATATTTAGGTATAAAGCCGATTTTCTTGTATATGCACATGTAGCAATCGATAATGATTAGCTTTAAATCATTAATGTAACATATTTAAGTTAATTAACTTTCTTCATCTTACTGAATTTGACATAAAGCCATAACGGCAGTGCATTTGGAAGAATTCGACAATTTTATATTCTGTTATAAAGCCGATTTTCTTGTCTACTCATATTTAGCAACCGACATTGGTTTGCTTTAAATCGTTAATGCAACATATTTAAATTAAATAACTTTCTTCATCTTACTGTGTTGACATAAAGCCGAAACGGCAGTGAATTTGGAAGAATTCGACAATCCTATATATTCAAGTATAAAGTCGACTTTCTTGTATATACATATTTAGCAACCGACTTTGATTTGCTTTAAAAAGTTAATGCAACATATTTAAGTTAATTAATTTTCTTCATCTTACTTAAGTTGACATAAAGCCATAACGGCAGTGCATTTGAAAGAATTCGACAATCTTATATTCATGTATATAGTCGATTTTTTTTGAACATACACATTTAACAATAGATATTGAGTTGCTTCAAATCATTACTTTAACATATTTAAGTTAATTAACCTTCTTCATCTTACTGAAATGTACATAAAGCCATAACGGCAGTGCATTTGGAAGAATTCGACAATCTTATATTCAGGTATAAAGTCGATTTTCTTGTACATACACATTTGACAATCGATATTGAGTTGCTTCAAATCATTTATATAACATATTTAAGTTAATTAACCTTCGTCATCTTACTGAAGTTGACATAAAGCAAAAACAGCGGTACATTTTAAAGAATTCGACAAACTTTTATTCTGGTATAGATTCGATTTTCTTGTAAATACACATTTGGCAATCGATACTGAGTTGCTTCAAGTCATTAACGTTACATATTTAAGCCATTTAACCTTGTTCATCTCACTGAAGTTGACACAGAGCCATATCGGCAGTGCATTTGGAAGAATTCGACCATCTTATATTCATGTATAAAGTCGATTTTCTTGCACATACACACCTAGCAATCGATTTTTAGTTGCCTCAAATCAACAACTTAACATATTTAAGTTAATTAACATTCTTCATCTTACTGAAGTTGACAGAAAGCCATAACGGCAGTGCATGTGGAAAAATTCGACAATCTTATATTCAGGTGAAAAGTTGATTTTCTTGTACATACACATCTAACAATAGATATTGAGTTGATTCAAATCATTACTTTAAAATATTTAATTTAATTATCCTTCTTCATCTTACCAAAGTTGACATAAAGCCATAACGGCTGTGAATTTGGAAGAATTCGACAATCTTATATTCATGTATGAAGTCGATTTTCTTGCACATACACACTTAGCAGTCGATTTTTAGTTGCCTCAAATCAACAACTTAACATATTTAAGTTAATTAACATTCTTCATCTTACTGAAGTTGACAGAAAGCCATAACGGCAGTGCATGTGGAAAAATTCGACAATCTTATATTCAGGTGAAAAGTTGATTTTCTTGTACATACACATCTAACAATAGATATTGAGTTGATTCAAATCATTACTTTAAAATATTTAATTTAATTATCCTTCTTCATCTTACCAAAGTTGACATAAAGCCATAACGGCTGTGAATTTGGAAGAATTCGACAATCTTATATTCATGTATGAAGTCGATTTTCTTGCACATACACACTTAGCAGTCGATTTTTAGTTGCCTCAAATCAACAACTTAACATATTTAAGTTAATTAACATTCTTCATCTTACTGAAGTTGACAGAAAGCCATAACGGCAGTGCATGTGGAAAAATTCGACAATCTTATATTCAGGTGAAAAGTTTATTTTCTTGTACATATACAGCTAATAATAGATATTGAGTTGCTTCAAAACATTACTGTAACATATTTAATTTAATTAGCCTTCTCCATCTTACCAAAGATGACATAAAGCCATAACGGCAGCGCATTTGGAAGAATTCGACATTCTTATGTTCAGGTATAAAGTCGATTTTCTTGTACATACACAGTAAGCAGTCGATATTGAGTTGCTATAAATCATTATTTTAACATATTTAGGTTAATTAACCTTCTTCATCTTGCTGATGTTGACATAAAGCCATAACCTTTTTCATCTTATTGAAGTTGACATAAAGCCATTACGGCAGTGCATTTGGAAGAATTCGATACTCTTCTGTTCAAGTATAAAGTCGATTTTCTTGCATATACATATTTGGCAATCGATATTGTTTTCTTTAAATCATTAATTTAACAAATTTAAGTAAATTAAGTAGTATAACATATTTAAGTTAATTAACTCTCGTCATCTTACCGAAATTGACGTAAAGGCATAACAACAGAGCAAGTGAAAGAATTCGACAATCTTATATTCAGGTAAAAAGTCGATTTTCTTGCATATACATGTTTGGCAATCGATACTGTTTTCTTTAAATCATTAATTTAACATATTTAAGTTAATTAACCTTCTTCATCTTACTGTTGTTGGCATAAAACCACAACGGCAGTGCATTTGGAAGAATTCGTCAATCTTATAATTAGGTATAATGTCGATTTTCTTGTATATACATATTAAGCAATCGATATTGTTTTCTTTAAATTATTAATGTAACTTATTTAGGTTAATAAGCCTTCTTCATTTTAACGAAGTTGACATAAAGCCATAACGGCAGTGCATTTGGAAGAGTTCGACAATCTTATGTTCATCTGTATAGTCGCTTTTCTTATACATACATATTTAGCAGTCGATTTTTAGTTGCTTTAGATCAACAATTTCACATATTTAAAATAACTAACCTTCGTTATCTTACTAAAGGTGATATAACGCCATAACCGCATAGCATTTGGAAGAATTCGACAATCTTATATTCAGGTATAAGGTCGATTTTCTTGTATATATATATATTTAGCAATCGATATTGAGTTACTTTCATCCATTAATTTAACATATTTAAGTTTATCAACCTTCTTTATCTTACTAAAGTTGACATAAAGCCATAACGGCATTGCATTTGGAAGAGTTCGACAATCTTATGTTCATCTATATAGTCGCTTTTCTTATACATACACATTTAGCAGTCGATTTTTAGTTGCTTTAGATCAACAACTTCACATGTTTAAGTTAATTAACATTTTTATCTTACTGAAGGTGACATAAAGCCATAACGGCAGTGTATTTGGAAGAATTCGACAATCTTATATTCAGGTATAAAGTGGATTTTCTTGCATATACATATTTGGCAATCGATATTGTTTTCTATAAATCATTAATTTAACATATTTAAGTAAATAAATCTTCTTCATTTTACCGAAATTGACATAAAGCCATAACAGCAGTGCATTTGAAAGAATTCGACAATCTTATATTCAGGTATAAAGTCGATTTTCTTGCATATACATGTTTGGCAATCGATATTGTTTTCTTTAAATCATTAATTTAACATATTTAAGTTAATTAACCTTCTTCATCTTACTGCAGTTGGCATAAAACCACAACGGCAGTGCATTTGGAAGAATTCGTCAATCTTATATTCAGGTATAATGTCGCTTTTCTTGTATATACATATTAAGCAATCGATATTGATTTCTTGAAATTATTAATGTAACTTATTTAGGTTTATTAGCCTTCTTCATTTTAACGAAGTTGACATAAAGCCATAACGGCAGTGCATTTGGAAGAACTCGACATTCTTATGTTCAGGTATAAAGTCGATTTTCTTGTACATACACATTAAGCAGTCGATATTGAGTTGCTATAAATCATTATTTGAACATATTTAAGTTAATTAACCTTCTTCATCTCACTGAAGTTGACATAAAGCTATAACGGCAGTGCATTTGGAAGTATTCGACAATCTTATATTCATGTATAAAGTCGATTTTATTGTACATACACATTTAACAATCGATGTTGAGTTGCTTCATATCATATCTTTAACATATTTAAGTTAATTAACCTTCTTCATCTTACTGAAGTTGACATAAGGCTATAACGGCAGTGCATTTGGAAAAATTCGACATTCTTATGTTCAGGTATAAATTCGATTTTCTTGTACATGCACATTAATCAATCTATACTGATTTGCTTTAAATCTTTAATATAACTTATTTAAGTTAACTAACCTTCTTTATCTTACGGAAGTTGACATAAAGCCATAACGGCCGTGCATTTGGAAGAATTCGACAATCTTATACTATTCAGGTATAATGTCGATTTTATTGTACATACACATTTAACAATCGATGTTGAGTTGCTTCATATCATAACTTTAACATATTTAAGTTAATTAACCTTCTTCATCTTACTGAAGTTGACATAAGGCTATAACGGCAGTGCATTTGGAGGAATTCGACATTCTTATGTTCAGGTATAAATTCGATTTTCTTGTACATGCACATTAATCAATCTATACTGATTTGCTTTAAATCTTTAATATAACTTATTTAAGTTAACTAACCTTCTTTATCTTACGGAAGTTGACGTAAAGCCATAACGGCCGTGCATTTGGTAGAATTCGACAATCTTATACTATTCAGGTATAATGTCGATTTTCTTTTATATACATATTATGCAATCGATATTGTTTTCTTTAAATTATTAATGTAACTTATTTAAGTTAATAAGCCTTCTCCATTTTAACGAAGTTGACATAAAGCCATAACGACATGCATTTGGAAGAATTCGACAACCTTATGTTAGTGCATAAAGTCGCTTTTCTTGTACATACACAGTTAGCAGTCGATTTTTAGTTGCTTTAGATCAACAACTTCACATGCTTAAGTTAATTAACATTTTTATCTTACTGAAGTTGACATAAGGCTATAACGGCAGTGCATTTGGTAGAATTCAACATTCTTACGTTCAGGTATAAAGCCGATTTTCTTGTACATATACATTTAGCAGTCGACATTGTGTTGCTTTCATCCATTAATTTAGCATATTTAAGTTAATTAACCTTCTTCATCTTACTGCAATTGGTATAAAGCCATAACGGCAGTGCATTTGGAAGAATTCGACATTCTTATGTTCAGGTATAAAGTCGATTTTCTTGTATATACACGTTTAGCAGTCGATATTGAGTTGCTTCAAATCATTAACATCAAATATTTAAGTTAACTAACCTTCTTCATCTTACGGAAGTTGACATAAAGCCATAGCGGCAGTGCATTTGGAAGAATTCGACAATCTTATATTCAGGTATAATGTCGATTTTCTTTAATATACATATTAAGCAATCGATATTGTTTTCTTTAAATTATTAATGTAACTTATTTAATTTAATTAGCCTTCTCCATTTTAACGAAGTTGACATAAAGCCATAACGACATGCATTTGGAATAATTCGACAACCTTATGTTCGTGCATAAAGTCGCTTTTCTTGTACATACACACTAAGCAGTCGATTTTTATTTGCTTTAGATCAACAATTTCACATATTTAAAATAACTAACCTTCGTTATCTTACTAAAGGTGATATAACGCCATAACCGCATTGCATTTGGAAGAATTCGACAATCTTATATTCAGGTATAAGGTCGATTTTCTTGTATATATATATATTTAGCAATCGATATTGAGTTACTTTCATCCATTAATTTAACATATTTAAGTTTATCAACCTTCTTTATCTTACTAAAGTTGACATAAAGCCATAACGGCAGCGCATTTGGAACAATTCGATACTCTTCTGTTCAGGTATAAAGTCGATTTTTTTGTATAAACACATTTAGTAAGCGATATTGAGTTGCTTTCATCCATTAATTTAACATATTTAAGTTGATTAACCTTCTGTATCTTACTGAAGTAGACATGAAGCCATTACGGCAGTGCATTCGGAAGAATTCGACAATCTTATATTCAGCCATAAATTCGATTTTTTGGTATATGCACATTTAGCGATCGACACTGAGTTGCTTCAAATCAATAATTTAACATATTTAAGTTAATTAATCTTCTTCATCTTAGTGAAGTTGACATATAGCCATAACGGCAGTGCATTTGGAAGAACTCGACAAACTTATATTCAGGTATAAATTCGATTATCTTGTATATTCAAATTTAGCAGTCGATATTGAGATGCCTTAAGTCTTTAATTTAACATATTTAAGTTAATTAACATTCTTCACCTTATTGAAAGTTAACATGAAGTCATAATGGCACTGCATTTGGAAGAATTCGACATTCTTATGTTCAAGTATAAAGTCGATTTTTTTTTATAAACACATTTAGTAAGCGATATTGAGTTGCTTTCAT
This sequence comes from Bactrocera tryoni, assembly GCF_016617805.1. Taxonomy (NCBI): domain Eukaryota; kingdom Metazoa; phylum Arthropoda; class Insecta; order Diptera; family Tephritidae; genus Bactrocera; species Bactrocera tryoni. Next base: position 15,896 of record NW_024395649.1, on the reverse strand, counting down.
CCATTAATTTAGCATATTTAAGTTAATTAACATTCTTCATCTTACTGAAAGTTAACATGAAGTCATAACGGCACTGCATTTGGAAGAATTCGACATCCTTATGTTCAAGTATAAAGTCGATTTTTTTTTATAAACACATTTAGTAAGCGATATTGAGTTGCTATACATCATTATTATAACATATTTAAGTTAATTTACCGTCTTCATTTTACTGAAGTTGACATAAAGCTGTAACGGCAGTGCATTTGGAAGAATTCGCCAATCTTATATGCAGGTACACAGTCGTTTTTCTTGTATATACACATTTAGAAGTCGATATTGAGTTGCTTTCATCCATTAATTTAGCATATTTAAGTTAATTAACCTTCTATATCTTACTGAAGTTACATAAAGCCGTTACGGCAGTGCATTTGGAAGAATTCGATAATCTTCTGTTCAAGTATAAAGTCGATTTTTTTTATAAACACATTTAGTAAGCGATATTGAGTTGCTATACATCATTAATATAACATATTTAAGTTAATTTACCGTCTTCATTTTACTGAAGTTGACATAAAGCCATAACGGCAGTGCAGTTGGAAGAATTCGCCGATCTTATATTCAGGTATACAGTCGATATTCTTGTATATACACATTTAGCAGTCGATATTGAGTTGCTTTCATCCACTGATTTAACATATTTAAGTTAATTAACCTTCTTTATCTTACTGAAGTAGACATGAAGCCATTACGGCAGTGCATTCGGAAGAATTCGACAATCTTATATTCAGCCATAAATTCGATTTTTTGGTATATGCACATTTAGCGATCGACACTGAGTTGCTTCAAATCAATAATTTAACATATTTAAGTTAATTAATCTTCTTCATCTTACTGAAGTTGACATATAGCCATAACGGCAGTGCATTTGGAAGAACTCGACAATCTTATATTCAGGTATAAATTCGATTATCTTGTATACTCAAATTTAGCAGTCGATATTGAGTTGCCTTAAGTCTTTAATTTAACATATTTAAGTTAATTAACATTCTTCATCTTACTGAAAGTTAACATGAAGTCATAACGGCACTGCATTTGGAAGAATTCGACATTCTTATGTTCAGGTATAAAGTCGATTTTCTTGTACACACACATTAAGCAGTCGATATTGAGTTGCCCTAAACTATTAATTTGACACATTTAAGTTAAACAACCTTTTTCATCTTATTGAATTTGACATAAGGCCATAACGGCAGTGCATTTGGAAGAACTCGACAATCTTATATTCAGATATAAAGTCGATTTTCTTGTACATGCACATTTAACAATCGATATTTAGTTGCTTCAAATCATTAATATAACAAATTTAAGTTAATTAACTTACTTTATTTTACTGAAGTTGACATAAAGCCATAACGGCAGTGCGTTTGGAAGAATTCGACATTCTTATGTTCAGGTATAAAGTCGATTTTCTTGTACATACACAATTAGCAGTCGATATTGAATTACTTTAAATCATTAATTTAACATATTTAAGGTAATTAACTTTCTTCATCTTACTGAAGTGTACATGAAGCCATAACGGCAGTGCATTTGGAAGAATTCGAAAATCATATATTTAGATATAAAGTCGATTTTCTTGTATATACACATCTAACAATCGATATTGAATTGCTTCAAATCATTACTTTAACATAGTTAAATTAATTAACCCTCTTCATCTTACTGAAGTTGACATAAGGCCATAACGTCAGTGCATTTGGAAGAATTCGACAAATCTTATATTCAGATATAAAGTCGATTTTCTTGTATATACACATCTAACAATCGATATTGAATTGCTTCAAATCATTACTTTAACATATTAAGTTAATTAACTTTCTTCATCTTACTGAAGTGTACATGAAGCCATAACGGCAGTGCATTTGGAAGAATTCGACAATCTTATATTCAGGTATAAAGTCGATTTTCTTGTATATACACATTAAGCAATCGATATTGAGTTGCTTCAAATCATCACTTTAACATATCTAAGTTAATTAACCTTCTTCATCTTACTGAAGTTGACATAAAGCCATAACGGCAGTGCATTTGGAAGAATTCGATAATCTCATATTCAGGTAAAAAGTCGATTTTCTTGTATAGAGTTTTGGTGCTAAGATTGGAAATAAATACACTGAGCTTCTTTGCTCTGCTCCAATCTTAATTTTGGTGCTAAGGTTGGAAATAAATACACCGAACTTCTTTGCTCAGCTCCAATCTTAGACTAAATTTTCTTTATTTATTTCTGTCTAGCTTACGTACTAATTTTATGTGCGCGCAGGCACTTATCTTGTTACATATAAAACACATACATATGTACATATATTTGCATGCATGAGGAATTTGCTTGGTCAGCAAAAATGTGTAACCAAACTTGATTCGTTTCAAGATAGAGTTCATATATGAAGTCTATCTTGAAATGAATATTGTTTATTTTTTCTAGGGATTATATGTCAATATAGAGGATGGGGTCATGTGTAGAAGTTCACGCAAGTGAGGAAAGTTCTCTGATCGCCATTCACTTGGGAGTGGCCAGAAACGATTCTTTTACATATGACTCAAGCAGCTCACGACTTCCGGTCTTTGACCAAGTATCCTCTGGGTAACCTAAGAACATCCGTTCGAAGGTGAGCTAAAGCGAGAAGGCGAAACATCCCCTGCATAGGGTTTGGGACCCGCCACGTAAAAGCCTATCCCAATGAAAAGCGACAAACAGCCTCGGATGAGAAACCCCTCTTTTGATGACGACCATGGCAAACGAAATAAGGATAACGATATCAGGGCATGCACCTGGAATGTACGGTCCCTTAATTGGGAAGGTGCCGCTGCCCAGCTGGTTGATGTCCTCGTGAAAATAAAGGCTGACATCACCGCCGTCCAAGAAATGCGGTGGACGGGACAAGGACAGAAACGAGTAGGTCCTTGTGACATTTACTACAGTGACCATATAAAGGAGCGCAAGTTTGGTGTGGGATTCGTGGTGGGAGAGAGACTCCGTCGCCGAGTACTATCATTCACTCCGGTGAATGAACGTCTAGCCACAATCCGCATCAAAGCGAGGTTCTTCAACATATCGCTGATTTGCGCCCACGCTCCGACGGATGAGAAGGACGATGTGACCAAAGATGCCTTTTATGAGTGCTTGGAACGCACTTATGAGAGATGCCCCCGCCACGATGTCAAAATCGTGCTTGGCGACTTCAACGCCAGGGTGGGCAAGAAGGTATCTTTGGCACTACGGTCGGTAAATTCAGCCTCCACGAGGAAACATCCCCAAATGGGTTGAGGCTGATCGACTTCGCCGGGGCCCGAAATATGGTTATCTGTAGTACTAGATTCCAGCATAAGAAGATTCATCAAGCTACCTGGCTGTCTCCGGATCGAAAACTACCAACCAGATCGATCATGTTGTGATAGACGGAAGACACGTCTCCAGTGTTTTAGATGTGCGTGCGCTCCGAGGTCCTAACATCGACTCGGACCACTATCTTGTTGCAGCCAAGATTCGCACCCGCCTCTGTGCAGCAAAAAACGCACGCCAACAAACACAAGGAAGGTTCGACGTCGAAAAGCTGCAATCACAACAGACTGCCAAACGTTTTTCTACTCGGCTTGCACTCCTGCTCTCTGAGAGCACTCATCAACAACTCGGTATAAGGGAACTGTGGGACGGCATTTCAAACTCCTTACGTACAGCTGCATCCGAAACCCTTGGTTTTCGGAAAGTGCAAAAGAACAACTGGTACGACGAGGAGTGCCGCGCCGCAGCGGAGAGAAAACAGGCTGCCTACCTCGCAACGTTACGATCGACCACAACACGTGCGGGATGGGATAGATACCGAGAATTGAAGAGGGAAGCGAGACGCATCTGCAGACAGAAAAAGAAAGAGGCCGAAATGCGTGAGTATGAAGAGCTTGATAAGCTGGCCGACAGGGGTAATGCTCGAAAATTCTACGAAAAAATGCGGCGGCTTACAGAAGGTTTCAAGACCGGAGCATACTCTTGTAGAACCCCCAAAGGTGATCTAGTGACCGATGCCCAGAGCATACTTAAATTATGGAGGGAACACTTCTCCAGCCTGCTGAATGGCAGAGAATGCACAACGCCAGGAGAAGGCGAACCCGATTCCCAATCGATGACGATGGAGCAGACGTCCCATTGCCCGACCATGAAGAAGTTCGAATAGCAATTACCCGCCTGAAGAACAACAAAGCGGCGGTGGCCGATGGATTACCGGCCGAGCTATTCAAACACGGCGGCGAAGAACTAATAGGGTGCATGCATCAGCTTCTTTGTAAAATATGGTCAGACGAAAGCATGCCCAACGATTGGAATTTAAGTGTGCTATGCCCAATCCATAAAAAAGGAGACCCCACAATCTGCGCCAACTACCGTGGGATTAGCCTCCTGAACATCGCATATAATGTTCTATCGAGCGTATTGTGTGAAAGATTAAAGCCCACCGTCAACAAACTGATTGGACCTTATCAGTGTGGCTTTAGACCTGGAAAATCAACAACCGACCAGATATTCACCATGCGCCAAATCTTGGAAAAGACCCGTGAAGGAGAATCGACACACACCACCTCTTCGTCGATTTCAAAGCTGCTTTCGACAGCACGAAAAGGAACTGCCTCTATGCCGCGATGTCTGAATTTGGTATCTCCGCAAAACTAATACGGCTGTGTAAACTGACGTTGAGCAACACGAAGAGCTCCGTCAGAATCAGGAAGGACCTCTCCGAGCCGTTCGATACCAAACGAGGTTTCAGACAAGGCGATTTCCTATCGTGTGACTTTTTTAACCTGCTTCTGGAGAAAATAGTTCGAGCTGCAGAACTTAGTAGAGAAGGTACCATCTTTTATAAGAGTGTACAGCTGCTGGCGTATGCTGATGATATTGATATCATCGGCCTTAACACCCGAGCCGTTAGTTCTGCTTTCTCCAGACTAGACAAGGAAGCAAAACAAATGGGTCTGGCAGTGAACGAGGGCAAGACGAAATATCTCCTGTCATCAAACAAACAGTCGTCGCACTCGCGACTTGGCACTCACGTCACTGACAGGAAGACCTCCACTCCGTTGGAAGGACCAAGTGGAGAAGGACCTGGCTACGCTTGGAATATCCAATTGGCGCCACGTAGCGAAAAAGAGAAACGACTGGCGCGCTGTTGTTAACTCGGCTATAATCGCGTAAGCGGTGTCTACGCCAATTAAGAAGAAGATATGTCAATATGTGACTCCTCCACCCCTAGACTCAATGGTATCCATTGAATATCTAACATTGAATGCTGCCAAGTTTTCTTATTATTATTAGTAATTATAGTATAGAAGTATATTTACATTGTTGTCTCTATTTTATTTTGTTCATGCTTTGAACTTGACATTGGACCAATTATGGTATTTGTTTTTTTTTGTGTTTTCCTAATTTGAAAGAGGTTGAATTTGTAGCTCTACATTAAGATTTGTATTTTTATTTCTCTTATATATTATACATTTTACCAATATTCCTATTGCTATTAATAGTATTATTAGTATGCTTATGCCATAATTTACATTTTTATGTATTTTTAATTCTTCCAACTTCTTTATATTTTTTTTCTTGATTTATTATTATGTCTGAAAAATGTATTACTTTTTCAAACTGTAATACATCAGATTCTTTTTCAGGGAAAATATATCTTTCCTCTACAATAACTTTTTGGTTTTGAAATGATTTATTTTTTATTTCGAGTTTACAATTATAAAAATTTACTAATGCATTTCCTTCGAGTACAATTTGTCTATTGTCACAGTTTTGTTTCAATTCTATTTTATATGCATTTTTAATCAGGATAGTATCGTCTTCGATATCTTCGATCATTGTGTTATTGTTATATTCGTATTTACATTGGTTAAACGAGCAGACGTTAATTTCTTTTAAATCTTTGAAATGTGCTCTTTCTGTATGTTTATATATTTTGTTTCCTATTGTAATTGCATATTTCTGTTCTCCTATCATTTCAAAATGTTGCTTATTAGGTAATGGCGTTATTAGTATTAGATCTGCTTTAACGTGTGAAATTGGTATTTTTATAGCTAAAAGTAATGCGTCATCTTTATATGAAAGGAGTCTCGTCTCTACGTGTTTTAATTTAAAAATGTCAATATTGAATCTTTCAATTTCTTCTGTTGATAATATACTAGGGTGTAATATATTATGCTTTGCTGAAGCTATGTTTTCTTGAATTTGTTCAATTTTACTTTCTAGGTGTTTAAGTTTAAGCATCTGATCGGAATAAAGCATGTGTTTTATAATTTTTTCGTTTGATTTATTTATTTTTTCAAAGGTTTTTAGTATTTCTGTCCTATCGTCTTCTATGGTTCTTTTTAATGTATTAATGGATTGATTGTCATTTACATATATTTGTTGATTTACCGCTCCTATTATCTCATGAGTGTTCCTCTCTATTATTTCTAAATGTTGTAGTATGTTTTCCCTATCTTCATTGTCCATTGTTCCGAAGAGCCATTTGTATGTAGTCCCTATTATATTAAATAGTCCTCTGCGTTTTCTGGTATTATATCCTATAGGCATTAATGTGTTTATTTTTGCTTTAATAGACTTTATTTCTTCGTATAATATTTCCCTGTCATTCCTGTTATATTGATTGAAATTATTTTCTAAGTTATTTTCAATTTTATTTATAATCTGCTTAAATTCCTTGGGGTGTTTTATATGGATTACCGTTGCGGTTTGATTTACTATCTCTATCTCTCTGATTCTTATTTTAGCGTATCCCGATTGGTTTTCAAGCTTGTTTATTTGGAGAAGTCCATTGATTGCCGTTATTACCGTTAAGAGTATTATAATTTTCAACATATTAATCCTGAAATTTAAATTTTCGTTTAACTTGAGTCTTGTATGCTTTTTTAAACTTTGAATCTTTAGATATTAAGTGATTTCCCTCTTCTTTAAAATTGTCTACTCCCTTGTATCTTGGTTGCGCTTTGTTAACTCTATGATTCTTTATATATTTATTTTGAAAATCTTGTATGTTTACCCTGTTTTCTTTTTTATTGATATTATTTATTATATTTTCTTTTTGCTTTTGTAATTTTTCCGCGAGTTTGTTTAGTTCTTGTTCAGAAAGTAAGTTATTTATGAAATCAATTGGCCTCTTTTTTGTCGTAGAATGTATGGTATTATTATAAGCAGTTATTGCTTTGAATACTTTCTCTTTCAGATTGTCGTTGTTATTTTCATCGGCATTAAAAAGTCTTAAGTGTTCGTTCAAAGTTAAGTGTAATCTTTCAACATCTGCGTTACCTGTTTTATTATAAGTGGTCGTTAGGTGTAGGTTTATTTTATTATCTTTTAAGAATTGTTTTATTGGTACTGTATCTAATTCATTATCTGTTACTAAAGTTTCCGGTTTGCCTAAATATTGAATTCTTTCTTTTATGGCATTTACAATTGATATCCAAGTTCTGTCCTTTAATGATTTGACTGTTGCGTATTTTGTTAATTTATCGATGCTTGTGAGGTACATTATGCCTCTTTGTGGGTACCAAATATCAAAATGAACAATTTCATTATGTTTTTTAGGAGTTTCCGTAATATTTAAACTATGTTTGATAGGGTTTCTGTCGAACTTCGCCTTGTTGCATATTTCACAGTTATTGATGTATTTCTGAATTTCTTTTTGTAATTTGGGGTAGTAGTGTGTTTTTTTTTATTTCCTCAAATATTTCATTTATTCCCCTGTGATTATTTTCCAGGTGTTTCTCTTCTATCAATGTTAAAAGTTCTCCTTTATCTGTTATATCTTTTAAAATTATGTTTGATTTCATTATCTTTAGATTTATATTATTTGCGAAAAATTTTATATATAACTCTTGAATTTGTAGAAATAATTTGTCATCTGGGCAGTAAATTACGATTAATCCTTTTTCGGGTAGATTCTCTTGCATTATTTTTAAAATGTCGCTTTCAAGTGTTACGTTTATTATATTTCTTATTTTTCTTTGATGTATTATTTTCTTTGTTATTGATTGCCTTTGCGCTCTTTGAATTATTAGTTGATTTTTATATATATTGATTGCATTTTCTGTTATTTTTATGAAGTATGTACTATCCGTTTCTGCACTATGTACTGTATCTATGTCGTCATCATTGAATATTTCATTTAGATTCAATTCTAGCATATTGTTATTTTCATAATTTAGTCTGCTTAGACCATCTGCAATTACATTTTCTTTACCTTTTATGTATAAAATGTCGAAATCAAATTCATTGAGTTTAATTTTCCACCTATGGAGTTTAGCATTTGGTTCTTTTAAGTTGTTTAGCCAAACTAATGGTCTATGATCAGTTTTAATAACAAAGTGTCGGCCAAATAAGTACGGACGGGAATATTTCGTTGCCCAAACTATTGCGAGTAACTCTTTTTCTATCGTACTGTAATTTTTTTCATGCCCATTCAAGGTACGACTGGCAAATGAAATTGTTTTGTTATCTTGCATAAGGGCTGCTCCTAGAGTAAAATTACTAGCATCTGTGACAAGAGTAAAGGTTTTTGTAAAATCTGGGTGAATTAAAATGGGGTCATTTTTTATCAACATTTTTAATTTAAAGAACGAATCTTTGTAATCTTGATCATCTATGTTAATTTTTAAGCCCTTTTTTAAATATTTTATTAAATGGTATGCTATTTTGGAGTAATCTTTAATAAATCTCCTATAGTATCCCGTAATACCTAAAAATGCTTTTATTTCCTTAACGCTTCTTGGAAGTAGAATCTTTTCTATTGCTTCCACTTTTTGAGGGTTTGGTTTAATACCATCTTTTGTAATTAAGTGACCAAGGAATTTTGTTTCTTGTCTTAGGAAATCGCATTTATTTAATTGGATCTTTAGATTTTTTTCTTTTATTCTCATTAAAATTTTGCTCAATGATTCTAGGTGCTCCTCTACGCTTGTAGAAAATACTAGAATATCGTCCATGTACACAATGCAAATTTTGCCGATATATTCTTTCAATATATCGTTCATTAGCCTTTGGAACGTTGCCGGTGCATTTCGCAATCCAAAGGGCATTCTTAGAAATTCATAATGTCCATTTGCAGTGGAGAACGCTGTTTTATGTATGTCGCGTTCATCCATTTCAATTTGATGAAAACCTTTGGCTAAATCGAGTGTTGAAAAATATTGGCATCTTCCCAATTTGTCAAATATATCGTCTATATTTGGAATTGGAAATCTGTCTTCCGTAGTTACGCTGTTCAACTTCCTGTAGTCGATCACAAGACGCCATTTTTGTTCATTGGTTGCGTCCAGCTTCTTTGGTACCAGCCAAATAGGGCTGTTGTAAGGACTAGAGGATGCTCTAATTATACCTTGGGTTAACATTTGGTCTATTTGTTTTTCTATTTCCGGTTTGTGTATTTCTGGGTATCGGTAGATTTTGGAGTAAACCGGAATATCATTTTTGGTTATTATTCTATGTTTTGTTGAACTTGTAAATTTTAAATTATCATCTTCGTTGTAAAATATGCTTTTATATCGTTTAAGTATATTTATAAGTCTATTTTTGTCTATACCGTTAAGGTGATTGGTGTCAACGAATTCTGTGACACATTTATCTTTTATGTCATTACAGAGGATTTCCACCTCATTGTCTTTATAGCTTATTTCGTTATATATCTCTTCTTCTTTTGTTAGATAAAAAGTCAGTATTGTTTTATTTGTTTTTATAATTCTGTTTGGGTAGTCTATTATCGCATTTATCTTCGTTAAAATATTGTTACCAATGAGTCCGTCAAAGTGCTTGTTAAAATTACATTCCAGAAATTCACATATGATTTCTTTTTCGTTAAATTCTTTAAATATTGGGAATCTGCAAAGTTTCTTAACTTCCGTTTTTCTTCCCATTGCTGTGACTTGCACATCTACTTCCCTCTTCCATTTCGGGTTACAAACATTTTCGTTGATCAAACTGAACTCTGCCCCAGTGTCAATGATGAAATATAACTTTCTTATGTGTGTATCTATTATTATATAGGGTAATTGTTTTGTGGATCCCACTGAAAATTTGTATTTGCATTGCCAATATCCATAGGTTCCGGTTTATTGCGATTTGATATTGCGGACCGATTATAATTTCCTGATTGGTTGTAATTCCGCGTTTGATTCCCGTCTCTTTGTTGATTAAAGTTTCTCTGTGGGTTGAAATTTCCCTGTTGGTTATGATTTGTGTTTGTTGTCTGGTTTGACATTCTAGTTTGGCTTGATCCGTTGCCACTGTTATAATTATTACCTACATTCCTTTGAAAATAGCCACTGTTATACCTGTTTTGTGGCATATAATTGTTGTTATTGTTATTTTCGTTTCTTGGGACATAGCCACCGTTATACCTGTTTTGTGGCATATAATTGTTATATCTATTATAACTACTGTTATAAGTGGGGATATTATTTGTATTTTGGTTTGGTCTGGAAAATGTTCTATTATTAACGTTATCGCTAAAATTAGTCCTACGATAGCTGTTTGGGTTAGGATCTTTCCTTTGTTGCCCTAGTGCTGTGAAACCTTGATGTCTAGCTTCTAATATTATTTTGTATGCCTTTTCTAGACTATCCGGGTCTCTTGCTATAATCATAGTTTTAGTTGGTTCTGGGAGATGTTCCTTAAATGTTTTCAGTGCTATCCTATTAACTTCATTCGTTGAGAAATTTAAATCATTATGCGCTAATATTCTATTATGTAGTTTATTCCTAATTTTATTTATTTTAAAATAATAATTTTCTATTGTTGAGTCAAGACTGATGGTTTTCAACTCATCCATAAGTTCTGCTGAGCTTCTCTTTTCCCCGCAATTGCTCAGAAGTATTTGTTTCAATGTTTCCCAATCACTAACTTGTCCGTATCTGTGGATTATTTCCCTAGTTTTTCCTACGCATCTTCCTTTCAGAAAATTAAATAAAATTTTTTGATTGCTTACATCAAAAGTTAGTATTGTGGGTAATATGTCTTCAATTTGCCTAATAAAGTCCGTTAATTGGTTCGGATCTCGTCCATCAAATTCTGAAATTCCATTAATGTAATTCAAAGTGAGTTGAAAAAATGGTATGGTGGATGCTTCCATTTTGAGCAAATTTTATTTCAAGTCAAAAAAAAAAATATTCGTAATTATGTTGGTTGAACTTAGTTTTATGTAAAAAGTTCCTACTGGGTATTTAGTTGATCTTGTTGACCGTTTGAGAGGTGTTGTCTACTCTTGTAGTGAAGACACCTATCTAACAGTTTGAAAAGAAATTTAGTCGAGACACATTAGCACTTCTATCATTACAGTTTTGGAGTCACTGTTTTAATGAAACATTATTTCGATTTTGCAACACTCTGTATACGCCCGATAGAATTTTTGTTTTACACTGTTGTACAATATTTTTTTTTTTCACATTGCTTTGTAGTTGTATTTTCTTACTTAATCTAAAAAACTTTAATATATTTATATATATTGTTCTTACTCTTATTTTTTCCTGCTGTTTGGTACTGTTGCTACTGTTGCTTTTGTTACTGCTGTGAATGTTGTTGTAAATGCTGTTACTGCTGTTGCTTTTATTGTAGTTGCTGTTACTGCTGCTGCTTTTGTTGCTGCTGTTGATGTTGTTGTAAATGCTGTTACTGCTGTTGCTTTTATTGTAATTGCTGTTACTGCTGCTGCTTTTATTGTAGTTGCTGTTACTGCCGCTGCTTTATTAATGCCGACGCTCTCATTAGCTTCCCGAAATTGTTAATTTAAGAGTGCATTATCAACTCTTTTCCAATGAATTAATTGTTAATTTTAATTTACTTGTCGCCTGTTTATCCTCGTCGCCAGTTTTGGTGCTAAGATTGGAAATAAATACACTGAGCTTCTTTGCTCTGCTCCAATCTTAATTTTGGTGCTAAGGTTGGAAGTAAATACACCGAACTTCTTTGCTCAGCTCCAATCTTAGACTAAATTTTCTTTATTTATTTCTGTCTAGCTTACGTAGTAATTTTATGTGCGCGCAGGCACTTATCTTGTTACATATAAAACACATACATATGTACATATGTATATTTGCATGCATGAGGAATTTGCTTGATCAGCAAAAATGTGTAACCAAACTTGATTCGTTTCAAGATAGAGTTCATATATGAAGTCTATCTTGAAATGAATATTGTTTATTTTTTCTAGGGAGTATATGTCAATATGTGACTATATACACAATCAACAATCGATATTGAGTTGCTTCAAATCATTACTTTAACATAGTTAAGTTAACTAACCCTCTTCATCTCACTGAAGTTGATATAAGGCCATAACGTCAGTGCATTTGGAAGAATTCGACAATCTTATATTCAGATATAAAGTCGATTTTCTTGTACATGCACATTTAACAATCGATATTGAGTTGCTTCAAATCATTAATATAACACATTTAAATTAATTAACTTTCTTTCTTTTACTGAGAGTTAATATGAAGCCATAACGGCAGTGCATTTGGAAGAATTCGACATTCAAATGTTCAGGTATAAAGTCGATTTTCTTGTATATACACATCTAACAATCGATATTGAATTGCTTCAAATCATTACTTTAACATAGTTAAGTTAATTAACCCTCTTCATCTTACTGAAGTTGACATAAGGCCATAACGTCAGTGCATTTGGAAGAATTCGAAAATCTTATATTCAGATATAAAGTCGATTTTCTTGTATATACACATTTAACAATCGATATTGAATTGCTTCAAATCATTACTTTAACAAAGTTAAGTTAATTAACCCTCTTCATCTAACTGAAGTTGACATAAGGCCATAACGTCAGTGCATTTGGAAGAACTCGACAATCTCATATTCATGTATAAAGTCGATTTTCTTGTACATACACTTTTAACAATCGATATTGAGTTGCTTCAAATCATTACTTTAACATAGTTAAGTTAATTAACCCTCTTCATCTTACTGAAGTTGACATAAGGCCATAACGTCAGTGCATTTGGAAGAATTCGACAAACTTATATTCAGATATAAAGTTGATTTTCTTGTACATACACATTAAGCAATCGATATTGAGTTACTTCAAATCATAACTTTAACATAGTTTAGTTAATTAACCCTCTTCATCTTACTGAAGTTGATAGAGGGCGATAACTTCAGTGCATTTGGAAGAATTCGACAATCTAATGTTCAGGTGTAAAGTCAATTTTCTTGTACACACACATTTAGCAATCGATATTGAGTTGCTTTAAATCAATAATTTAACATATATAAGTTAATTAACCTTCTTCATTTTACTGAAGTTGACATAAGGCCATAACGACAGCGCATTTGGAAGAGTTCGACAATCTTATGTTCAGATATAAAATCGATTTTCTTGTATATACACATTTAACAATCGATATTGAATTGCTTCAAACCATTAATTTCACACATTTAAGTTAACTAACCCTCTTCATCTTACTGAAGTTGACATAAGGCCATAACGTCAGTGCATTTGGAAGAATTCGACAATCTAATGTTCAGGTGTAAAGTCGATTTTCTTGTACACACACATTAAGCAATCGATATTGAGTTGCTTCAAATCGCTACTTTAACATATATAAGTTAATTAACCTTCTTCATTTTACTGAAGTTGACATAAGGCCATAACGACAGAGCATTTGGAAGAATTCGACATTCTTATATTCAAATATAAAGTCGATTTTCTTGTATATACACATCTAGCGGTCGATATTGACTTGCTTCCATTCATTAATTTAACATATTTAAGTTAATTAACCTTCTTCATCTTCCCAAAGCCGACATAAAGCGATAACGGCAGTACAGTTGGAAGAATTCGACAATCTTATATTCAGGTACACAGTCGATTTTCTTGTATATACATGTTTAGCAATCGACATTGATTTGCTTTAAATCATAAATGTTACATATTTAAGTTAATTAACTTTCTTCATCTTACATAAGTTGACAAAAAGCCAAAACGGCAGTGAATTTGGAAGAATTCGACAATCTTATATTCAGGTATAAAGTCGATTTTCATGTATATACACATTTAGCAGTCGATATTGAGTTGTTTCAAATCATTACTTTAACATATTTAAGTTAATTGACTTTCTTCATCTTACTGAAGTTGACGTAAAGCCATAACAGCAGTGCATTTGGAAGAATTCGGCAATCTTATATTCAGGTATAAAGTCGATTTTCTTGTATATACACATTTAGCAGTCGATATTAAGTTGCTTTAAAACATTAATTTCACACATTTAAGTTATTTTACCTTCTTAATCTCACTGAAGTTGACATAAAGCCATAACGGCATTGCATTTGGAAGAAGTCGACAAACTTATGTTCAGATATATAGTCGATTTTCATGTATATACACATTTAGCAGCCGATATTGAGTTGCTCTAAGTCCTTACTTTAACATCTTTAAGTTAATTTACCTTCTCCATCTTACTGAAGTTGATATAAAGCCATAACGGCAGAGCAGCTGGAAGAATTCGACAATATCATATTCAAGTATAAAGTCTATTTTCTTGTATGCACACATTTAGCAGTCGATATTGAGTTACTTTAAATCATTAATTTAACATATTTAAGTTAATTTACCTTCTTCATCTAACTGAAGTTGATATAAAGCCATAACGGCAGAGCAGCTGGAAGAATTCGACAATATCATATTAAGGTATAAAGTCTATTTTCTTGTATATACACATTTAGCAGTCGATATTGAGTTGCTTTAAAACACTAATTTCACACATTTAAGTTAATTTACCTTCTTAATCTCACTGAAGTTGACATAAAGCCATAACGGCAGTGCATTTGGAAGAATTCCACAGTCTTATATTCAGATATAAAGTCGATTTTCTTGTACTTACACATTAATCAATCGGTATTGAATTGCTTTAAATCATTAATTTAACATATTTAAGCTAATTAACCTTCTTCATCTAACTAAAGTTGACATAAAGCCATAACGACAGTGCATTTGGAAGAATTCGAAAATCTTATTAATGTGTAAAGTCGATTTTTTTGTATATACACAATCAACAATTGATATTGAGTTGCTTCAAATCATTACTTTAACATAGTTAAGTTAAATAACACTCTTCATCTTACTGAAGTTGACATAAGGCCATAACGTCAGTGCATTTGGAAGAATTCGTCAATCTTACATTCAGATATAAAGTCGATTTTCTTGTACATACACATTTAGCAATCGAGATTGAGTTGCTTCAAATCAATAATTTAACATATTTAAATTAATAAGCCTTCTTCGTCTTACCGAAGTTGCAAAAGGCTATAACGGCAGTGCATTTGGAAGAATTCGAAAACCTTATTCATGTATTAAGTCGATTTTCTTGTATATACACAATCAACAACCGATATTGAGTTGCTTCAAATCATTACTTTAACATAGTTAAGTTAATTAACCCTCTTCATCTTACTGAAGTTGACATAAGGGCATAACGTCAGTTCATTTGGAAGAATTCGACAATCTTATATTCACGTATAAATTCGATTTTCTTGTACATACACATTTAGCAATCGATATTGAGTTGCTTCAAATCATTACTTTAACATATATAAGTTAATTAACCTTCTTCATTTTACTGAGGTTGACATAAGGCCATAACGACAGCACATTTGGAAGAATTCGACAATCTTATATTCAGATATAAAGTCGATTTTCTTGTATATACACATTTAACAATCGATATTGAGTTGCTTCAAATCATTACTTTAACATATTTAAGTTAATTAACCCTCTTTATCTTACTGAAGTTGACAAAAGGCCATAACGTAAGTGCATTTAGAAGAATTCGACAATCTTATATTCAGGTATAAAGTCGATTTTCTTGTA
>NW_024395648.1:0-5870 GCF_016617805.1 Bactrocera tryoni | reverse complement strand
AAGAAAATCGACTTTATACCTGAATATAAGATTGTCGATTTTTCCCAAATGCTCTGCCTTTATGGCTTTATGTCAACTTCAGTAAGATGAAGAAGGTAAATTAACTTAAAGATGTTAAATTAATTATTTAAAGCAACTCAATATCGACTGCTTAATGCGTATATACAAGAAAATCGAATTTATACCTGAATATAAGATTGCCAATTCTCCCAATGCACTGCCGTTATGGCTTTATGTCAACTTCAGTATAATGAAGAAGGTAAATTAACTTAAAGATGTTAAAATAATGATTTGAAGCAACTCAATATCGGCTGCTAAATGTATATATACAAAAAAATCGAATTTATACGTGCATATAAGATTGTCGAAGTCATCTGCCGTTATGTCTTTATGTCAACTTTAGTAAGATGAAGAAGGTAAATTAACTTTAATATGTTAAATGAATGATTTATGGCAACTCAATATCGACTGCTAAATGTGTATATACAAGAAAATCGAATTTATACGTGCATATAAGATTGTCGAAGTCATCTGCCGTTATGGCTTTATGTCAACTTCAGTAAGATGAAGAAGGTTAATTAACTTAAATGTGTTAAATGAATGATTTAAAGCAACTCAGTATCGACTGCTAAAGGTGTAATACAATTACATCGAATTTATACGTGCATATAAGATTGTCCAAGTCATCCAAATGCCCAGCCGTTATGGCTTTATAACAACTTCAGTAAGATGAAGAAGGTTTATTAACTTAAATATGTTAAATGAATGATTTAAGGCAACCCAATATCGACTGCTTAATGTGTATATACAAGAAAATGGACTTTATACCTGAATATAAGATTGGCGAAGTCATCCAAATGCACTGCCGTTATGGCTTTATGTCAACTTCAGTAAGATGAAGAAGGTAAATTAACTTAAAGATGTTAAATTAATGATTTAGAGCAACTCAATATCGACTGCTTAATGTGTATATACAATAAAATGGACTTTATACCTTAATATAAGATTGTCGAATTCTTCCAAATGCTCTGCCGTTATGGCCTTATGTCAACTTCAGTAAGGTGAAGAAAGTAAATTAACTTAAAGATGTTAAATTAATGATTTAGAGCAACTCAATATCGACTGCTTAATGTGTATATACAAGAAAATCGATTTTTTCCTGAATATAAGATTGTCGAATTCTTCCAAATGCTCTGCTGTTATGGCTTTATGTCAACTTCAGTAAGATGAAGAAGGTAAATTAACTTAAAGATGTTAAATTAATGATTTAGAGCAACTCAATATCGACTGCTTAATGCGTATATACAAGAAAATGGACTTTATCCCTGAATATAAGATTTTCGAATTCTCCCAAATGCACTGCCGTTATGACTTTATGTCAACTTCAGTAAGATGAAGAAGGTAAATTAACTTAAATATGTTAAATTAATGATTTAAAGCAACTCAATATCGGCTGCTAAATGTGTATATGCAAGAAAATCGACTTTATACCTGAATATAAGATTGTCGAATTCTTCCAAATGATCTGCCGTTATGGCTTTATGTCAACTTCAGTAAGATGAAGAAGGTAAATTAACTTAAATATGCTAAATGAATGATTT
Organism: Bactrocera tryoni; assembly: GCF_016617805.1. Classification (NCBI taxonomy): domain Eukaryota; kingdom Metazoa; phylum Arthropoda; class Insecta; order Diptera; family Tephritidae; genus Bactrocera; species Bactrocera tryoni. The sequence goes on along the minus strand of NW_024395648.1, from coordinate 4,269 downwards.
ATGGCAACTCAAGATCGACTGCTTAATGTGTATATACAAGAAAATCGAATTTATACGTGCATATAAGATTGTCGAAGTCATCCAAATGCACTGCCGTTATGGCTTTATGTCAACTTCAGTAAGATGAAGAAGGTTTATTAACTTAAAGATGTTAAATTAATGATTTAGAGCAACCCAATATCGACTGCTTAATGTGTGTATACAAGAAAATGGACTTTATACCTTAATATGAGATTATCGAATTCTTCCAAATGCACTGCCGTTATGGCTTTATGTCAACTTCAGTAAGATGAAGAAGGTAAATTAACTTAAATATGTTAAATGAATGATTTATGGAAACTCAATATCGACTGCTAAATGTGTATATACAAGAAAATCGAATTTATACGTGCATATAAGATTGTCCAAGTCATCCAAATGCCCAGCCGTTATGGCTTTATAACAACTTCAGTAAGATGAAGAAGGTTTATTAACTTAAATACGTTAAATGAATGATTTAAGGCACCCCAATGTCGACTGTTAAATGTGTATGTACACGAAAATCGACTTCATTCCTGAATATAAGATTGTCGAAGTCATCCAAATGCCCTGCCGTTATGGCTTTATGTCAACTTCAGTAAGATGAAGAAGGTAAATTAACTTAAATATGTTAAATGAATGATTTATGGCAACTCAATATCGCCTGCTAAATGTGTATATACAAGAAAATCGAATTTATACGTGCATATAAGATTGTCCAAGTCATCCAAATGCCCTGCCGTTATGGCTTTATAACAACTTCAGTAAGATGAAGAAGGTTTATTAACTTAAATATGTTAAATGAATGATTTAAGGCAACCCAATGTCGACTGTTAAATGTGTATGTACATGAAAATCGACTTCATACCTGAATATAAGATTGGCGAAGTCATCCAAATGCGCTGCCGTTATGGCTTTATGTCAACTTCAGGAAGGTGAAGAAAGTAAATTAACTTAGATATGTTAAACTTATTATTAAAAGCCACTCAGTATCGACTGCTTAATGTGTATAAACAAGCAAATCGACTTTATACTTGAATATAAGATTGTCGAATTCTTCCAAATGCACTGCTGTTATGGTTTTATGTCAACTTCAGTAAGATGAAGAAGGTTAATTAACTTAAATGCGTTAGTATCGACTGCTAAAGGTGTAATACAATTACATCGAATTTATACGTGAATATCAGATTGTCGAAGTCATCCAAATGCCCTGCCGTTATGGCTTTATAACAACTTCAGTAAGATGAAGAAGGTTTATTAACTTAAAGATGTTGAATTAATGATTTAAGGCAATTCAATATCGGCTGCTAAATGTGTATATACAAGAAAATCGACTTTATACCCGAATATAAGATTGTCGAATTCTTCCAAATGTACTGCCGTTATGGTTTTATGTTAACTTCAGTAAGATGAAGAAGGTTAATTAATTTAAATATGTTAAATTAATGATTTAAAGCAACTCAATATCGACTGCTTAATGTGCATATACAAGAAAATGGAATTTATACCTGAATATAAGATTGTCGAATTCTTCCAAATGCACTGCCGTTATGGCTTTATGACAATTTCAATAAGATGAAGAAGGAAAATGACTTAAAGATGTTGAATTAATGATTTAAGGCAATTCAATATCGGCTGCTAAATGTGTATATACAAGAAAATCGACTTTATACCTGAATATAAGATTGTCGAATTCTCCCAAATACTCTGCCGTTATGGCTTTATGTCAACTTCAGTAAGATGAAGAAGGTAAATTAACTTAAAGATGTTAAATTAATGATTTAGAGCAACTCAATATCGACTGCTTAATGTGTATATACAAGAAAATGGACTTTATACGTGCATATAAGATTGTCGAATTCTTCCAAATGCTCTGCCGTTATGGCTTTATGTCAACTTCAGTAAGATGAAGAAGGTAAATTAACTTAAAGATGTTAAATTAATGATTTAAAGCAACTCAATATCGACTGCTTAATGTGTATATTCAAGAAAATGGAATTTATACCTTAATATAAGATTGTCGAATTCTTCCAAATGCACTGCCGTTATGGCTTTATGTCAACTTCAGTAAGATGAAGAAGGTAAATTAACTTAAAGATGTTAAATGAATGATTTATGGCAACTCAATATCGACTGCTAAATGTGTATATACAAGAAAATCGAATTAATACGTGCACATAAGATTGTCGAAGTCATCTGCCGTTATGGCTTTATGTCAACTTCAGTAAGATGAAGAAGGTTAATTAACTTAAATGTAATAAATGAATGATTTAAAGCAACTCAGTATCGACTGCTAAAGGTGAAATACAATTACATCGAATTTATACGTGAATATAAGATTGTCGAAGTCATCCAAATGCCCTGCCGTTATGGCTTTATGTCAACTTCAGTAAGATGAAGAAGGTAAATTAACTTAAATATGTTAAATGAGTGATTTATGGCAACTCAATATCGACTGCTAAATGTGTATATACAAGAAAATCGAATTTACACGTGCATATATTAATTTCGAAGTCATCTGCCGTTATGGCTTTATGTCAACTTCAGTAAGATGAAGAAGGTTAATTAACTTAAATGTGTTAAATGAATGATTTAAAGCAACTCAGTATCGACTGCTAAAGGTGTAATACAATTACATCGAATTTAAACGTGAATATAAGATTGTCGAAGTCATCCAAATGCCCTGCCGTTATGGCTTTATATCAACTTCAGTAAGATGAAGAAGGTAAATTAACTTAAATATGTTAAATGAATGATTTATGGCAACTCAGTATCGACTGCTAAAGGTGTATATACAAGAAAATCGAATTTGTACGTGCATATAAGATTGTCCAAGTCATCCAAATGCCCTGCCGTTATGGCTTTATAACAACTTCAGTAAGGTTTATAAACTTAAATGTGTTAAATGAATGATTTAAGGCAACCCAATGTCGACTGCTAAATGTGTATGTACACCAAAATCGACTTCATACCTGAATATAAGATTGGCGAAGTCATCCAAATGCACTGCCGTTATGGCTTTATGTCAACTTCAGGAAGGTGAAGAAAGTTAATTAACTTAAATATGTTAAATGAATGATTTATGGCAACTCAATATCCACTGCTAAATGTGTATATACAAGAAAATGGACTTTACACCTGAATATAAGATTGTCGAATTCTTCCAAATGCACTGCTGTTATAGCTTTATGTCAACTTCAAAAAGATGAAGAAGGAAAATGACTTAAAGATGTTAAATAAATGATTTAAAGCAACTCAATATCGATTGCTAATTGTGTATATACAAGAAAATCGACTTCATACCTGAATATAAGATTGTCGAATTCTCCCAAATGCTCTGCCGTTATGGCTTTATGTCAACTTCAGTAAGATGAAGAAGGTAAATTAGATTAAAGATGTTAAATTAATGATTTATAGCAACTCAATATCGACTGCTTAATGTGTATATACAAGAAAATGGACTTTATACCTTAATATAAGATTATCGATTTCTTCCAAATGCACTGCCGTTATGGCTTTATGTCAACTTCGGTAAGATGAAGAAAGGTAATTAACTTAAATCTGTTAAAGTAATGATTTAAGGCAATTCAATATCGACTGATAAATGTGTATACACAAGAAAGTCGACTTTATACCGAATATAAGATTGTCGAATTCTTCCAAATGCACTGCCGTTATGACTTTATGTCAATTTCAATAAGATGACGAAGGAAAATGACTTTAAGATGTTGAATTAATGATTTAAGGCAATTCAATATCGGCTGCTAAATGTGTATATACAAGAAAATCGACTTTATACTTGAATATAAGTATTTCGAATTCTTCCGAATGCACTGCCGTTATGGCTTTATGTCAATTTCAGTAAGATGAAGACTTTATACCTGAATATAAGATTGTCGAATTCTTCCACATGCATCGCCGTTATGGCTCTATGTCAACTTCAGTAAGCTGAAGAAGGTTCGTTATCTTAAATATGTTAAATTAATGATTTTAAGCTACTCAGTATCGATTGCTGAATGTGTATATTCAAGAAAATCGACTTTATAATTGAAAATAAGATTGTCGAATTCTTCCAAATACACTGCCGTTATAGCTTTATGTCAACTTCAGTAAGATGAAGAAGGTACATTAACTTAAAGATGTTAAATTAATGATTTAAAGCAACTCAATATCGACTGCTTAATGTGTATTTAAAAGAAAATAGACTTTATACCTGAATATAAGATTGTCGAATTCTTCCACATGCACTGC
>NW_024395647.1:0-9294 GCF_016617805.1 Bactrocera tryoni | reverse complement strand
ATTGCGGAATTTTTACAAATGCACTGCGGTTATGGCTTTATGTCCACTTCAGTAAGAAGAAGAAGGTTAGTTACCTTAAATAAGTGAAGGAAATGATTTGAAGCAACTCAATATCGGTTGCAAAGTGTGTATATACAAGAAAGTCGACTTTATACCTAAATATAAGAATGTGGAATTCACCAAATGCACTGCTTTATGGCTTTAGATCCACTTCAGTAAGATTAAGAAGGCTAATTGCCTTAAATAAGTGAAGGAAATGATTTGAAGAGCTCAATATCGGTTGCTAAGTGTGTATATACAACAAAATCGTCTTTATACCTAAATATAAGAATGTGGAATTCACCAAATGCACTGATTTATGGCTCCAGATCTACTTCAGTAAGATTAAGAAGGCTAATTGCCTTAAATAAGGGAAGGAAATGATTTGAAGCAACTCAACATCGGTTGCTAAGTGTGTATATACAAGAAAGTCGACTTTATACCTAAATATAAGAATGTGGAATTCACCAAATGCACTGCTTTATGTCTTTAGATAAACTTCAGTAAGATGAAGAAGGCTAATTACGTTACATAAGTGAAGGAAATGATTTGAAGCAACTCAATATCGATAGCTAAATTTGCACATACAAGAAACTCGACTTTATACCTAACTATAAGATTGCGGAATTTTTACAAATGCACTGCGGTTATGTCTTTATGTCCACTTCAGTAAGATGAAGAAGGTAAACTACCTTAAATAAGTGAAGGAAATGATTTGAAGAGCTCAATATCGGTTGCTAAGTGTGTATATACAACAAAATCGTCTTTATACCTAAATATAAGAATGTGGAATTCACCAAATGCACTGCTTTATGGCTCTAGATCCACTTCAGTAAGATTAAGAAGGCTAATTACCTTAAATAAGTGAAGGAAATGATTTGAAGCAACTCAATATCGGTTGCTAAGTGTGTATATACAAGAAAATCGACTTTATACCTAAATATAAGATTGCGGAAGTTTTACAAATGCACTGCCGTTATGGCTTTGTGTCAACTTCAGTAAGATGAAGAAGGTTAATTATCTAAAATAAGTGAAGTAAATGATTCAAAGCAACAACAAAGTGTGTATATACAAGAAAATCGACTTTTTACCTAAATATAAGAATGTTGAGTTCACCAAATGCACTGCTTTATGGCTTTAGATCCACTTCAGCATGATGAAGAAGGTTAATTACCTTACATAAGTGAAGGAAATGATTTGAAGCAACTCAATATATCGGTTGCTAAATGTGTACATACAAGAAAATCGACTTTATACCTAAATATAATAATGTGGAATTCACCAAATGCACTGCTTTATGGCTTTAGATCCACTTCAGTAAGATGAAGAAGGTTACTTACCTTAAATAAGTGAAGGAAATGATTTGAAGCAACTCAATATCGATTGTTAAATGTGCACATACAAGAAAAACGACTTTATACTAAATATAAGATTGCGGAATTTTTCCAAATGCACTGCCGTTATGGCTTTATGTCCACTTCAGTAAGATGAAGAAGGTTAATTACCTTAAATAAGTGAAGAAAATGAATTGAGACAACTCAATATCGATTGTTCAGTGTGTACATACAAGAAAATCGACTTTATACCTAACTATAAGATTGCGGAATTTTTACAAATGCACTGCCGTTATGGCTTTATGTCAACTTCAGTAAGATGAAAAAGGTTAATTATCTTAAATAAGTAAAGTAAATGATTTGAAGAAACTCAATATCGGTTGCTAATGTATATAGACAAGAAAATCGGCTTTATACCTAAATATAAGATTGTGGAATTTTTCAAAATGCGCTGCCGTTATGGCTTTATGTCCACTAAGTGAAGCAAATGATTTAAATTAACTCAATATCGAATGCTAAATGGGTATATACAAGAAAATCGACTTTATACCTAAATATAAGAATGTGGAATTTTTCCAAATGCGATGCCGTTATGGCTTTATGTCAAATTCAGTAAGATGAAGAAGGTTAGTTATCTTAAATAAGTGAAGCAAATGATTTAAATTAACTCAATATCGAATGCTAAATGTGTATATACAAGAAAATCGACTCTATACCTAAATATAAGAATGTGGAGTTTTTCCAAATGCGCTGCCGTTATGGCCTTATGTCCACTTCAGTAAGATGAAGAAGGTTAATTGTCTTAAATAAGCGAAGTAAATGATTTGAAGCAACTCAATATCGGTTGCTAATGTGTATAGACAAGAAAATCGGCTTTATACCTAAATATAAGATTGTGGAGTTTTTTGCGGAATTTTTACAAATGCACTGCTTTATGGCTTTAGATCCACTTCAGTAAGATGAAGATGGTTAATTACCTTAAATAAGTGAAGGAAATGATTTGAAGCAACTCATTATCGGTTGCTAAGTGTGTATATAAGAGAAAATCGACTTTATACCTGAATATGAGATTGCGGAATTTTTACAAATGCACTGTCGTTATGGCTTTATGTCCACTTCAGTAAGATGAAGAAGGTTAATTACCTTAAATAAGTGAAGGAAATGATTTGAAGCAACTCAATATCGGTTGCTAAGTGTGTCTATACAAGAAAATCGACTTTATACCTAAATATAAGAATGTGGAATTCTCCAAATGCACTGTTTATGGCTTTATGTCCACTTAAGTAAGATGAAGAAGGTTAATTACCTTAAATAAGTGAAGGAAATGATTTGAAGAAACTCAATATCAGTTGCTAAATGTGTATACAAGAATATCTGCTTATACTAAATATAAAATGTGGAATTCACCAAATGCACTGCTTTATGGCTTTAGATCCACTTCAGTAAGATGAAGATGGTTAATTACCTTAAATAAGTGAAGGAAATGATTTGAAGCAACTCAATATCGGTTGCTAAGTGTGTCTATACAAGAAAATTGACTTTATACTAAAATAAAAGATTGTGGAATTCTTCCAGATGCACTGTCGTTATGGCTTTATGTCCACTTAAGTAAGATGAAGAAGGTTAATTACCTTAAATAAGTGAAGGAAATGATTTGAAGCAACTCAATATCGGTTGCTAAATGTGTACATACAAGAATATCTACTTTATACCTAAATATAAGAATGTGGAATTCACCAAATGCACTGCTTTATGGCTTTAGATCCACTTCAGTAAGATGAAGAAGGTTAATTACCTTACATAAGTGAAGGAAATGATTTGAAGCAACTCAATATCGGTTGCTAAGTGTGTATATAAAAGAAAATCGACTTTATACCTAACTATAAGATTGCGGAATTTTTACAAATGCACTGTCGTTATTTCTTTATGTCCACTTCAGTAAGATTAAGAAGGTTAATTACCTTAAATAAGTGAAGGAAATGATTTGAAGCAACTCAATATCGGTTGCTAAGTGTGTCTATACAAGAAAATCGACTTTATACCTAAATATAAGAATGTGGAATTCACCAAAAGCACTGCTTTATGGCTTTATTTCCACTTCAGTAAGATGAAGAAGGTTAACTACCTTAATTAAGTGAAGGAAATGATTTGAAGCAACTCAATATCGGTTGCTAAGTGTATACAAGAAAATCGACTTTATACCTAAATATAAGAATGTGGAATTCACCAAATGCACTGCTTTATGGCTTTGTGTCAACTTCAGTAAGATTAAGAAGGCTAATTGCCTTAAATAAGTGAAGGAAATGATTTGAAGAGCTCAATATCGGTTGCTAAGTGTGTATATACAACAAAATCGTCTTTATACCTAAATATAAGAATGTGGAATTCACCAAATGCACTGATTTATGGCTCCAGATCTACTTCAGTAAGATTAAGAAGGCTAATTGCCTTAAATAAGGGAAGGAAATGATTTGAAGCAACTCAACATCGGTTGCTAAGTGTGTATATACAAGAAAGTCGACTTTATACCTAAATATAAGAATGTGGAATTCACCAAATGCTCTGCTTTATGGCTTTAGATCCACTTCAGTAAGATGAAGAAGGGTAATTACCTTACATAAGTGAAGGAAATGATTTGAAGCAACTCAATATCGGTTGCTAAGTGTGTACATTCAAGAAAATCGACTTTAAAATTAAATATAAGATTGCGGAATTTTTACAAATGCACTGCCGTTATGGCTTTGTGTCACCTTCAGTAAGATGGAGAAGGTTAATTATCTAAAATGAGTGAAGTAAATGATTCAAAGCAACTCATTTTCGATTGCTAAGTGTGTATATACAAGAAAATCGACTTTATACCTAAATATAAGAATATGGAATTCACCAAATGCACTGCTTTATGGCTTTATGTCCACTTAAGTAAGATGAAGAAGGTTAATTACCTTACATAAGTGAAGGAAATGATTTGAAGCAACTCAATATCGGTTACTAAGTGTGTCTATACAAGAAAATCGACTTTGTACCTAAATATTAGAATGTGGAATTCACCAAATGCACTGCTTTATGTCTTTAGATCCACTTCAGTAAGACGAAGAAGGTTAATTACCTTAAATAAGTGAAGGAAATGATTTGAAGCAACTCAATATCGGTTGCTAAGTGTGTCTATACAAGAAAGTCGACTTTATACCTAAATATAAGAATGTGGAATTCACCAAATGCACTGCTTTATGTCTTTAGATCCACTTCAGTAAGATGGAGAAGGCTTATTACCTTAAATAAGTGAAGGAAATGATTTGAAGAGCTCAATATCGGTTGCTAAGTGTGTATATACAACAAAATCGTCTTTATACCTAAATATAAGAATGTGGAATTCACCAAATGCACTGCTTTATGGCTCTAGATCCACTTCAGTAAGATTAAGAAGGCTAATTGCCTTAAATAAGGGAAGGAAATGATTTGAAGCAACCCAACATCGGTTGCTAAGTGTGTATATACAAGAAAGTCGACTTTATACCTAAATATAAGAATGTGGAATTCACCAAATGCACTGCTTTATGTCTTTAGATCCACTTCAGTAGGAAAAGAAGGCTAATTACCTTAAATAAGAGAAGGAAATGATTTGAAGCAACTCAATATCGATAGCTAAATGTGTCTATACAAGAAAATCGACTTTATACCAAAATATAAGATTGCGGAAGTTTTACAAATGCACTGCCGTTATGGCTTTATGTCCACTTCAGTAAGATTAAGAAGGTTAATTACCTTAAATAAGTGAAGGAAATGATTTGAAGCAACTCAATATCGGTTGCTAAGTGTGTATATACAAGAAAATTGACTTTATACTAAAATAAAAGATTGTGGAATTCTTCCAGATGCACTGCCGTTATGGCTTTATGTCCACTTAAGTAAGATGAAGAAGGTTATTTACCTTAAATAAGTGAAGGAAATGATTTGAAGCAACTCAATATCGGTTGCAAAGTGTGTATATACAAGAAAGTCGACTTTATACCTAAATATGAGAAAGTGGAATTCACCAACTGCACTGCTTTATGGCTTTAGATCCACTTCAGTAAGATGAAGAAGGCTAACTACCTTAAATAAGTGAAGGAAATGATTTGAAGAGCTCAATATCGGTTGCTAAGTGTGTATATACAACAAAATCGTCTTTATACCTAAATATAAGAATGTGGAATTCACCTAATGCACTGCTTTATGGCTCTAGATCCACTTCAGTAAGATTAAGAAGGCTAATTGCCTTAAATAAGGGAAGAAAATGATTTGAAGCAACTCAACATCGGTTGCTAAGTGTGTATATACAAGAAAGTCGACTTTATACCTAAATATAAGAATGTGGAATTCACCAAATGCACTGCCGTTATGGCTTTGTGTCAACTTCAGTAAGATGAAGAAGGTTAATTATCTAAAATAAGTGAAGTAAATGATTCAAAGCAACAACAAAGTGTGCATATAGATACAAGAAAATCGACTTTTTACCTAAATATAAGAATGTTGAGTTCACCAAATGCACTGCTTTATGGCTTTAGATCCACTTCAGTAAGATGAAGAAGGTTAATTACCTTACATAAGTGAAGGAAGTGATTTGAAGCAACTCAATATCGGTTGCTAAATGTGTACATACAAGAATATCTACTTTATACCTAAATATAAGAATGTGGAATTCACCAAATGCACTGCTTTATGGCTTTAGATCCACTTCAGTAAGATGAAGAAGGTTACTTACCTTAAATAAGTGAAGGAAATGATTTGAAGCAATTCAATATCGATTAATTAATGTGTACATACAAGAAAATCGACTTTATACCTAACTATAAGATTGCGGAAGTTTTACAAATGCACTGCCGTTATGGCTTTATGTCTACTTCAGTAAGATGAAGAAGGTTAATTACCTTAAATAAGTGAAGGAAATGATTTGAAGCAACTCAATATCGAATGCTAAATGTGTATATACAAGAAAATCGACTCTATACCTAAATATAAGAATGTGGAATTCACCAAATGCACTGCTTTATGGCTTTATGTCCACCTCAGTAAGATGAAGAAGGTTAACTACCTTAAATAAGTGAAGGAAATGATTTGAAGCAACTCAATATCGGTTGCTAAGTGTAAACAAGAAAATCGACTTTTTACCTAAATATAAGAATGTTGAGTTCACCAAATGCACTGCTTTATGGCTTTAGATCCACTTCAGTAAGATGAAGAAGGTTAATTACCTTAAATAAGTGAAGGAAATGATTTGAAGCAACTCAATATCGGTTGCTAAATGTGTACATACAAGAAAATCGACTTTATACCTAAATATAAGAATGTGGAATTCACCAAATGCACTGCTTTATGGCTTTAGATCCACTTCAGTAAGATTAAGAAGGCTAATTGCCTTAAATAAGGAAAGGAAATGATTTGAAGCAACTCAACATCGGTTGCTAAGTGTGTATATACAAGAAAGTCGACTTTATACCTAAATATAAGAATGTGGAATTCACCAAATGCACTGCTTTATGTCTTTAGATCCACTTCAGTAAGATGAAGAAGGCTAATTACCTTAAATAAGTGAAGGAAATGATTTGAAGCAACTCAATATCGGTTGCTTAGTGTGTATATAAAAGAAAATCGACTTTATACCTAAATATGAGATTGCGGAATTTTTACAAATGCACTGTCGTTATGGCTTTATGTCCACTTCAGTAAGATTAAGAAGGTTAATTACCTTAAATAAGTGAAGGAAATGATTTGAAGCAACTCAATATCGGTTGCTAAGTGTGTATATAAAACAAAATCGTCTTTATACCTAAATATAAGAATGTGGAATTCACCAAATGCACTGCTTTATGGCTCTAGATCCACTTCAGTAAGATTAGGAAGGCTAATTGCCTTAAATAAGGGAAGGAAATGATTTGAAGCAACCCAACATCGGTTGCTAAGTGTGTATATACAAGAAAGTCGACTTTATACCTAAATATAAGAATGTGGAATTCACCAAATGCACTGCTTTATGTCTTTAGATCCACTTCAGTAAGATGAAGAAGGCTAATTACCTTAAATAAGTGAAGGAAATGATTTGAAGCAACTCAATATCGGTTGCTAAGTGTATACAAGAAAATCGACTTTTTACCTAAATATAAGAATGTTGAGTTCACCAAATGCACTGCTTTATGGCTTTAGATCCACTTCAGTAAGATGAAGAAGGTTAATTACCTTACATAAGTGAAGGAAATGATTTGAAGCAACTCAATATCGATAGCTAAATGTGCACATACAAGAAAATCGACTTTATACCTAAATATAAGAATGTGGAATTCACCAAATGCACAGCTTTATGGCTTCAGATCCACTTCAGTAAGATGAAGATGGTTAATTACCTTAAATAAGTGAAGGAAATGATTTGAAGAGCTCAATATCGGTTTCTAAGTGTGTATATACAACAAAATCGTCTTTATACCTAAATATAAGAATGTGGAATTCACCAAATGCACTGCTTTATGGCTCTAGATCCACTTCAGTAAGATTAAGAAGGCTAATTGCCTTAAATAAGGGAAGGAAATGATTTGAAGCAACTCAATATCGGTTGCTAAGTGTGTATATACAACAAAATCGTCTTTATACCTAAATACAAGAATGTGGAATTCACCAAATGCACTGCTTTATGGCTCTAGATCCACTTCAGTAAGATTAAGAAGGCTAATTACCTTAAATAAGGGAAGGAAATGATTTGAAGCAACTCAACATCGGTTGCTAAGTGTGTATATACAAGAAAATCGACTTTATACCTAAATATAAGAATGTGGAATTCACCAAATGCACTGCTTTATGGCTTAAGATCCACTTCAGTAAGATTAAGAAGGCTAATTGCCTTAAATAAAAGAAGGAAATGATTTGAAGAGCTCAATATCGGTTGCTAAGTGTGTATATACAACAAAATCGTCTTTATGCCTAAATATAAGAATGTGGAATTCACCAAATGCACTGCTTTATGGCTTTAGATCCACTTCAGTAAGATTAAGAAAACTAATTGCCTTAAATAAGTGAAGGAAATGATTTGAAGCAACTCAACATCGGTTGCTAAGTGTGTATATACAAGAAAGTCGACTTCATACCTAAATATAAGAATGTGGAATTCACCAAATGCACTGCTTTATGTCTTTAGATCCACTTCAGTAAGATGAAGAAGGCTTATTACCTTAAATAAGTGAAGGAAATGATTTGAAGCAACTCAATATCGATTGCTAAATGTGTATATACAAGAAACTCGACTTTATACATAACTATAAGATTGCGGAATTTTTACAAATGCACTGTCGTTATGGCTTTATGTCCACTTCAGTAAGATTAAGAAGGTTAATTACCTTAAATAAGTGAAGGAAATGATTTGAAGCAACTCAATATCGGTTGCTAAGTGTGTCTATACAAGAAAATCTACTTTATACCTAAATATAAGAATGTGGAATTCACCAAATGCACTGCTTTATGGCTTTAGATCCACTTCAGTAAGATGAAGAAGGTTAATTACCTTACATAAGTGAAGGAAATGATTTGAAGCAACTCAATATCGGTTGCTAAGTGTGTATATAAAAGAAAATCGACTTTATACCTAACTATAAGATTGCGGAATTTTTACAAATGCACTGTCGTTATTTCTTTATGTCCACTTCAGTAAGATTAAGAAGGTTAATTACCTTAAATAAGTGAAGGAAATGATTTGAAGCAACTCAATATCGGTTGCTAAGTGTGTCTATACAAGAAAATCGACTTTATACCTAAATATAAGAATGTGGAATTCACCAAATGCACTGCTTTATGGCTTTATGTCCACCTCAGTAAGATGAAGAAGGTTAACTACCTTAAATAAGTGAAGGAAATGATTTGAAGCAACTCAATATCGGTTGCTAAGTGTAAACAAGAAAAT